>NC_057795.1:664100574-664270916 GCF_018294505.1 Triticum aestivum
TGTCACATGCATCTGACACAAAAACCTTGTTGGTCCCTCTCCCTTTCTCTCCATCTCTCTCTCTCTCTTTGTGTGTGTGTGTGGGGGGGGGGGTCTTTCTAGTTCGCATGCATATATACTCCATCTATAGGTATCTCTCGCACACTATGTATGATACTCTAGCTAGTCCAAGCTAGATATCTTGGGTGCACTCATCGTACGCACACAAATTCCTTGGCTCGTTGCCCGTAACTCTCTCACGCACCACTATGTCATCTCGGAGCTCTTCCCCCTCTCTCTCAAACTCTCCATCTACCTGGGTCACACATACACATGCATATCTCACTCGCACTCGATAGGCCCATCTAAAACTCTATCTCTCTCCCTCGTTCTCTCTCCATCTCACACGCACACACACACAATCTCATGCCTAGCTAGCCAAGTATGATGGTCTCTCACTCAATTGTAGGCACACGCAGTCCCCCCTATATGTATATGACTAGCTAATCTTAGTCTCCATCACAAACATGTGCATGGTCTATCTCGATTTCTCTCGGGGCATCTTTTATCGTGCACGCACCTCCCTCGATCTCCCACCCATATAGTCCCCTCACGATCTCGAGGGGATCTCTCTATCACAAACACACCCTCTCTCCCTTCCATGCGTCCATGTCCTCCATGTGTCCCTCTTGACCTTTGTTCCTTGTTGGCCAGACCTCTATTGGACATGTGCTACAGGGGTGTCTCTCTCCGTTGCAAACAATCACACACTAGCTATCTTCGTGTATCTCCTTGCCTTGCTTTTCTATCTCGGAGATGCATGCGTGATATGTTCGCATAAGAAATGAAAAACACACTCTCTCTCTAATTTATCGTTTGTTGTCCCTTTATCTTTCACACACATACTCTTTTTGCACACTTACTCATTCTCCTGCACACGCACTTGATCTGTCTCGACTTAGGCACTCTCCTCGATCCATAGCATATAGATTTATTGAAAAGTCAAACATCACAAAGTTTGACCATGTACGTGGAGAAAAACAATTACATCTAGAACGACAAACATATACCATTAGATTCACCATGAGATGTAGTTTTGTATGATGTATCTTTGGTATTGTAGATATAAATAACATTTGCGTAAACCTGATCAAAGTTTCCAAAGTTTGACTTCTAAAAAATTTACATGCACTGCATTATCGAGCGGATGGAATATCTCTTTCCCCCTCTCAACTATCTGACGCACCACTCAGCCTTATCGGGGCTCCTCAATCTCTCTCAAACTTTATTGGTTAGTTTGGTTCGTGACCTGACCCTCATGCCTTAATGGCCAGTACTGCCTGATGTGGACGTGAGATGTAAAATATTTCTGCCTGGCCAGGTTTTTGTGGTGCTGAAGCGTTTGGTTCATGCCTGGGCCAGGCAAAGCATCAACGTCCTACCAATCAATCCATGCAGCAATTATTTAATGCTAATATCCATCCAGGTTGTTGTTAGCCTTGTGGTCGCACGACCAGGTGTTCGAAATCGGTCGCCTGGGCCAGGCTACTTGCAGTGTGTGGAGTCCAGCCAGGCTAATTAAAGTGCAAGGGAATCCAGGCCAGGCGGGCTTTCTTTTTCACATGGTAGCAACCAAACAAGCGTGCATGAAATCTAGCCACAACCCCAGGCCAGGCAAAAGATGCTCAGGACGCAAGCAAGACTGACCATATATCTCCCTGTTTCACACATACACATGTCTCGCTCACGCTATACATATAGACCCATCCAACACTCTCCGCCCTTGTTCTCTCTCCATGTGACACGCACCCCCCTAAGTACCATAATCCCTCACTCCATCATAGCCGCAAGCACTCCCCCCCCCCTCCTAAGTATGATTATCTCTTACTAGCCATCAGGAACACACGTATTATCTCCTTCCATCCATATGTCTATCTCGATATCTCTCGGGGCATCTATCGCGCACACACCTTGTCACTCGATCTCCCACCCATGTAGTCCCATCACGATCTCCAGGGGATCTCTCTATGACAAACATACACTCTCTCCTCCCCATGTATGCATTTTCTCCGTACGTCTTTCTCGACCTCTCTCCCTTGTTTGTCAGACCCCTATTGTCCACGTGCTAGGGATCTTGCTCTCTCGGTTCCAAACAACCACACACTATCTCCTCACCTTGCCTCCGTTGTCGAAGATGCATGTGTGATATGTTTGCATAAGACACACACGCTTTTTCTCTACTTTTAGCGTGTGTTGTCCATGTCTCTTTCACACACGCACACACACTTTTTCACTCACTCTTTCTATTTATCTCTCTCTCTCTCTCTCTAGTTAGGGACTCTGTCACGTCCATAAGCATATGGATGTTTTGAAAAGTCAAACCTCAGAAAAGTTTGACCAGGTATATGTGGAGAAAAACATTTACATCTGGAATGATCATTAGATTCATCACAACATGTACTTAATTCATACTATCATTTATCTTTGGTATTGTAGATATAAGTAACTTCTTTATAAACTTGGTCAAAGTTTCAAAAGTTTGACTTTAAATAAGTAAACTAGAGGCCCATCTGACACGCGGTGAAGTAAACAAAGTTGAAACCACTCGGGGTAGCACCCCGCACGCTAGTAAATTGAGGGCGCAATGAGGACACACTTCTTGCATGTGAAGGACGCACTCGCGCACAATTCACCACTGCGCGGTGGCATGCACAGAAGGACGCACTCGCGCACACCCAGCACACAACACACACCAGCACACGTGTACACCAGTGTCGCCGCCGGTTGAGATGGATGGCGAGGCAGCCAACAAGCGGAGGCGACTCGAGCCAAAACCGCATTCGGTGAGCCTGGACTTCATTAGCAGCCTCCCTGACGACATGTTTCTCGTCATCATCGGCCTCCTCCCCAACAAATCTGCCGTGCGGACCGCCCTGCTCTCCCAGTGGTGGCGCCCCCTCTGGCGCCGTGTGCCCCTCAACCTCACCGTCGACAGCTACCTCTGCGATGGGGATTGCAAACGCATGGCCGCAGTCTCCAAGATCCTTTCATCGCACCATGGGCCAGCCAGACGCCTTGACATCCGCATGTTCAGTACCAACTGCAAGGTCCAACCCAAGTTCGACGAGTGGTTCTTATCCCCTGCCCTAGATCAGCTTGAGGAGCTCAGCTTTGAAGCTGGACGATGTCGCTCTCTGCCACCGTCCGCGCTCCGCCTCACGCCAATGTTGTGCCGCGCTAGCTTCAGCTCCTGCTATCTTCCCCAGATTAATGTCGCGCCCGCCCTTCTTCTCCCTCAACTCAAGCAGCTCGACCTCTTCGACGTTGTCATCTCGAAGAAGGCTATGGAGCACCTGCTCTACAACCGTACTGCGCTCGAGTACCTTCATCTTGAGCAGATCCACGGGTTCATTAGCCTCCACATTGCCTCGATGAATCTCCGATGGATTTATGTGTCTTGCTGGCCCCGCAACAAGACATCAATTGGGAAGAGATCACTCCAGCTATTCCACGTTATGGTCATTAAGAATGCGCCTTTCCTTGAGAGATTGCTTATATCGGATCTAGAAGGTCCAACAAAAATCAGGGTCATTGACGCGCCCAAATTGACAGCATTGGTGTACTCGTCTGCCAAATTCTCTGAACTCTTTATTGGATCTGTAATCGTTCAGGTACAACACTCATCTTCTTCTCCGTCTTCTTGAAATTCACATTTTTAAATTTTTTCTTGATGTATTTACGACCGTGTTCCAGAAAATGATTCCCACAAGCTTGACCCAGTCCATGTGCACAATGAAGATCTTGGCACAAAAATCTATCGGCCCCAATCTGGATCAAGTTGTTGGATTCCTTACATGCTTTCCGTGCACGGAGAAGCTACTCATCGAGGTGAAACTTCTTTCCTATTAGTAAACCGTAATCACAATGCAGCTCAATTTTTTTCGTAATTTTCCCAAATTACGATGACAAGTGTAGTGTTCAAAACTGCATCTACGCACTGCACCGAGAGAAATGTTTTTAGTATTTTTTTTCTCACGTGATCACCTGCATCGTTTTTATGTTGTACTACTATAGTAGCCTAGGCTAGTCATAGTGGAAAGTAACTTAGACTACTCCAGTAACTCTATGGTTACCCTAAGAGCAAGTACTACCTCCGTCCTGGTTTACTCTTCCAATCTTGTAGTATCAAAATTTGACCATAGATTTAACTCAGAAAATGTTAATGCATGTCACTAAGAACTATATCGTCGGATTCGTATTTGAACATAATTTCAAATGGTGTAATTTTTAGTGACATGCATGGGCATTTTCTTAGGTAAATCTATGGTCAAAATTTTATACTAAATACGAGGTAGTACTCCCTCCGTCCCAAAATTCTTGTCTTACATTTGTTTAGATACAGATGTATCTAACACTAAAATGTAACTAGATACATCCGTATTTAGACAAATTTAAGACAAGAATTTTGGGACGGAGGGAGTACAAAAGTGGGCTATGTAGGCCAAAACACGTGCCAAATTCACTTGTGATGCATTTGGCATCGATGCCCCTCCATTGCTGACCTGGTGCCCCAATCTGGATCACCTACTTTGCTCCGGTGCCAAATTAACTCACGTAATGAAAAAACACTGCATGGGAGAGAGAGAGGACTGAGGCAATAAAAAAACACTTGTTTGGGAGAGTGAGAGGCTGGTGTAGTTGGTTTGATTGATTTGTTTATACATGTGGGTCTGTGTGCACAGCGGTGCCAACTCTCTCACATCGCGAGAGCTGTGCCAAAATCTTTTGATTTGACATCGATGCGTATTATGTGGCCTACTTTTGCGATATATGGCATCGGCCACATAGTGGAAGGCAACAAATGCCCAAGCTCTTCACGTGCTCCTAGTTAAATGAGAGGAAACAGAAAGTGAGAGAGAGAGAGAGTGAAAAAATATCACTAGCCAGCCAACCCTATCGTATGAGCGAATGATATTGGTACCTCTTGATGACACGGCAATCTTATACAGCTAGCTTCTCTAATATGTTCTCTTCTTTTGCAGATAAAAAAAGACCCGAAAGTGAAAAATGTGCTGCACTATACCAATCTCATCGAATGCCTTGATCTCCATCTTATAGAAATTGATTTGACCGACTACCGAGGCAGCAAATCTGAGATTAAATTGGCCAGGTTCTTTGTTCTGGAGGCAAGTGTGCTCAAGGTAATGAGGTTTGGCGTTCTCTAGCGCAACAATGAATGGCGTGCTGAGCACCGCAAGCATCTAAGCCTAAATGACAAAGTCTCCACAGAAGCTGAATTTGTTTTCGAAACATCAAGTGGCCAGAGACTCGAAAACTTATTTTCCCATTAGTGACTTGTCAGGGCGGTGGATTTTAGTTTGTACGATAATGATGCATCCACCTAAAGTAACGGAAGTTCTTACGTAAACTTCCTAGTAATTCCCTCTTCGTAGGTGCAGCATTACTCCTAACATTTGTAATATCAGTTTGAAACTTGTAATATTATCGTGTCCTATTCATGCATTTTCAAAATCCTGCGAATCAAACAGGTCCTGAGTTGGTGATGATGTTGTGCCTCCCATCTTTCACCAATAGCCGTCGGATCTAGATCTGACGCATACAAACCAAACTTCTCCATTTTTGCAAAAAGATGCCCGCACTTGTTCCCTATTTACAAACAACTCCTTGTCTCTCATAATCAGCCTTATCTCCTCCCCACCACATCTAGAAGGCCATGGAAAAATCTGGCGCGATGGCCGCTGCCGGCGCCGTCCACCCCCAATCTTGGTGTTCCGTGCAATGCACAGGCATCTACGCACGGGAAATTATGCCGAACAGGGATAGTTGTAAGCAGGCTAGCTCTATAGCCATGATGATAGTGACTGCAGATGGTGAGGCTGACTATGGTATGCCGAACACGGCGCCTATACTCAGGTGTCATCTCCGGCGCAGGGTCTTGTCACTTCACTGTGAGGAGCAGCATGTAAATAATTTGACCAACGGGTAGTACAGTGCTAGTACTCCTACTACATTGGTACTACTACAACTAGTACTAGTAGCACCACCGTCTGGATTTAGGAGTACTACCACGTCCATCTAGATTTTAGTATTTGACTAGCAATATCTAGTAATGCATGTCACAAAAAATGTACTACTCCCTCTGTAAATAAATACATGGTGTATTGTTTTATTCCTATCAGCGAGAGAACTTAATGTCTTTTTGCTAACTAATAGGATTACATGCAATTAACTAAACACTGCATGTCATGTTTGGTAGTCTCAAGTCATTGAAAGCATGCACAGCCCACATCTCCCATTGGTTTATATGTCACGAAATAAGAAACGAGGAGGGAGTTAATGTACCGTCCCTAAGTGTTTTGGGATTATTTTGTTTTCGTAAGGTGACTTACACAACATTTTTGTTTACATGCATTAAAATTTTATTAGTTAAATCAAAGGTCAAAATTGGCGCAAAATGCAAAGGGGACCAATAAACCAGTAAACATCAAACTTCTCTCGTTTGGCCCCAACTAGAGGTCCGGTGAGATGACTATATACTGCACCGGCACGGAGGGGGACACCGCTTCATTTACTTACTGCAACTGCCTTTGGGTGAATGATACATGGGCCCAACGGGTGGCTGGCCCACCTATCATACAGCCAAAGGTAGGTGCAGTAGAGGGCCGAGGAGTAGTACGAAATCCTATGCACGTACGCACGCTAACCAAGGGCAAGAGTGATCACTCGAATCGCAAGATCAGTTGACTAGAAGCTAAGATAGACCCATGGAGGCGATGAGCGCGAGCATCAGCCGACTATGCCAGATGGTCCACGACATCGGGCCTGCCGCCCGACACCAAGGAACATCTCCAGGTATTGCTTGAGGCCGCCAGGGCGAGGGGCCGCTTGGACGACAGCTTCGTCTCCATGTCCAATGAGGTCCTCGTCGGTTTCCTCGACAAGTTCACCGTCGTCAAGAAGCTCACGGACGACTTTGACGTACGCCTCCAGCCGACGCACCCGGGCTCTGCGATGCCCGCCACCCTTAACGCTCACTATGGTGACAACCTCTTCGACACACTGGTGGCCCTG
Organism: Triticum aestivum; assembly: GCF_018294505.1. NCBI lineage: Eukaryota > Viridiplantae > Streptophyta > Magnoliopsida > Poales > Poaceae > Triticum > Triticum aestivum. The sequence goes on from NC_057795.1 coordinate 664,107,646, forward strand.
CGACTGCCTACCGTCGCGCCGGAGAATGTCCACCTCGAGGTCGCGCTCGCCGTGCAGCGCCTGGCGCAGCAAGACACCATCGACATAATCACCCACGTCTACGCGCAAATCGTCCACAAGGACTACTACATGCAAGAGGAGGACGATAGGACGCTGGCCTTCTTAGACCACAGGGCAACCTTGGACGGCATTGTTCAGAAGCACGTTGAGCTCGCCACCAACGCTGCTGCTCCTCACACGTCGGTTGGTGACCCGGCGCACTAGGGCATGAGGATGTCATTGATGGATTCGTATGTATTTTTATCTTTCCATCAAATCCATGTTGTAGTATATGGTACTACTAGTAATTATCTTACCTTTCGCATCAACTTCATAATTTTCGTACGTACTCCATGCATGAACAGTGCCAGAACCAAACTTATCATTACTCTAGGCAAAATCGTTATTTTCTATCTATCGGTCGCGCCATGGAGCAGAACCAAATTTTACAAATTACGAGTTCAAAAGGAAAAGACTACCGTGTTCGCGTCGCACCCCCACACGGTTGGTCCGGCACGCCGCTCAAGGGGTAATGCGTGCGGTGTTGCATTTTCACTTACAAGTGGGACCGCAGTTGAGCAAGCTGACTATCGGCAAACCCCCACCCTGCCCACCGTGCGATGGCTGAGAAAACGGGAGGGAGAAGAGATGGCTGTAGCACAGACTCCAAGAAAATTGGTGTCGGATGGGACTCGTGTGGGTGGCGTGTGCCGTACTGCTAGACGTGAATGCTAGTTATGGCCCATGCCACCCCACTATATCGAGCCTATATCGAGGTGCTGGTTACATAGAACAAATTTCCTGGAGTTCGTGCTCAGCCCTCCTCTATCTCTCTTCTCAGCCAACCAGCGGACGCACGGAGCCCATTGTCTGTTTGCTCACATGCGGTCCCACATGTCAGTAAAAACGCAAGAGGACCCACTGAACATGCACATCTTTCACCTTGATGTGCTGGTGATGAAAAACAAATCCAATAAAGATCTTTGGTGGCTGCTTTAGGAGTTACTCAAGAGTAGTAAGATTCTATTTATAGTTTCACCCAAGATGCACATCACGTGGCTTCAACTACCACTCTATTTTCTTGCATGACACGACCTGGATGCTGGATGTCGCACGTGTCGGCAAAAGGAGGAAGAACCCGACCAAATCTTCGGTTGTGCTCTCGGATTAGAATAGTTGTGCTAACTTAAAAAAATTATTGTGTACTCCCTCCGTTCCAAAATACTTGACATCCATTTGTCCAAAAATGGATGTACCTATATACTAAAACATGTCTAGATACATCTATATTTTGACAAATAGAAGGCATGTACTATTGTGGAATGGAGGGAGTAGAATGGATGCAAGTTTTGGTATTGGGAAGAAGAGTACATCGATATATTGATAGAGCACAATTTAGTAGATGTTCTAGCACTTTTAGCTAGCATAGAGGCTAGAGATGAGACTAGTGCACTTGTTGATACTCCTACTAGAATACTCCCTCCTTTCTGGTTTATAGAGCTTATCTCAAAATTTTAGTTTTTCCATTTTATAAGGCTCAATTTGGTTGTTTCCCATCACATGTTCAGATTCCAAGGTGCATTAAATCATTGCATGCAACTATTGATAGAAAATTGACCAAAGCATGTACTTTATGCATGCATGCATTGCAATTAATGCATTGATAAACATAATTTTTTGAGAAAAACAAGAGCATTAATTAGGTGCTTTTGCAAACTACAAAAAGTATTCCACCACTCACCATCTACCTTGGTTGGTAAGATTTTTGAATTGAGCCTTATAAACCGGAAAGGAGGGAGTATAGGCTAGACATGAGACTAGGATGCGAGGAAGCAACGTCTACTTCTTTACACTCAAAGAAGAAAGAAGCACGCAAGATCGAGCCTCCGCAGATAAAAAATGAATGCATCGAGAAGGCACTAATCCAACTTATAGGAGCAGTTATGGAAGTTGGATATCTTCTAGTAGTAGTAAAATGTATTGTTGTGGCTCTTGTTTTCTTTGATCTTGCTTTTCTAGTCAAAATTATCATTGGAGTTCGTGCAAAACGGAGGTCCCTTTGGGGTCATGCATTGTAGTTGGCCTTACAAGTGGGGCCGCAGTTGAGGAAACTGACTATCGGCAAACCCCCACCTCGCCCGCCGTGCGATGGCTGAAGTTAGAGAAACGATGAGGTTGAAGAGATTGCTCTACCACGGACTCCAAGAAATATGGTGTCAGATGGATGTCGTGCTGGTGGCGTGTGTCGTACTCCTGGACGTGAATGCTTGTTCTGGCTCATGCCACCCTACTACTCCTACTACTTATATAGTACTCCTACTAGTAGTATCGAGGATTCGAGGTGCTGGTTACGTACAGCGAACACATTAACATAATGCTACAGTAAAATCACCCGCCCGACACGCGAGGCATGTGAAGCTAGTACAAATAGTGTACTACTATTGTTGATTGGCCTCATCCGGTAACCTGTTGCAATGCACGTACAATTATGTATTTGGAAAATATTTTTTTGCCTTGTCGCACCACTCAGTCAGAGAAGCGACTCGAAAGCCATTCATAAATTTAGTAAGTTTATCACAGGCATATCATTTTATTACATACAACAGGTCATCAACCCACATCGACAACGAGGATACATTATAAATACTAAAGTTTTCATCACACAACAAATAACAAGCAATGAAATGAACTTCAACTCAAGCAATCCTCGGTGTTGGAAACGCTTGCTTTGAACCACAGGTGATTCTCTAGGACGGGCCATCCATTGTCAATCTCGAGACCAACACAGGACTGATCATCCAGGCTAAAGTGGCCTACTATATCAGTACCAGGGTAGGGAACCACCCAAATGTCCGAGGTATAGATACAGTTGCTTCTCATAAATGGTACTAGTAACGTTGTGTCAACAGTAGTTGGATCACCTTTCACCATCATTGGATAGTTTTGTCCAAGGAAGAGCAAGTTTTCTCCAAGACTATCAATTCTGTACCAGGGAGAAGGTGTTGGCGCTACCACACTAGTATCCATCCTGAATACCATGCAACGGGTGTTGGAATAGGTCCGGAGAGTGCGACCATGGGAGACTACACCTGCTTCCTTAGTAGTAACATCATCAGTGGGCTGTATACACACAAAAAGAGGTGATGCATCAGAATTAGTTGCCAGGCGCCACAGAGTATATGGGCGCTGCTCGTCCTCATGCTCGTGATCATCACCATCATCATCTCCCCCTTGGTTATAAAAATTTTCAAGTATAGGTGGTGGAATGTTCACACGACCTTGGAAACACAAGAAGAAGATTAATTAGTAAAGGGAAACTTGCTAACCCGCATGCATGTGGATGAAACAATTATAATTACGGAGGAAGACAAACGTATCGAAACTACGAGGATCCCATGCAAAAACAGTGCCATGAGTGGTGGAAGAAAACACAAGGCCCTCATATTGAATTGCATCACAGTACTCATCCGTGTACAGAAACTGATTTTTGAGAAATATCCATCCAGTAGAACCACGAAGGACGGCAACAAGCTTGTCGAAGATAGCAACAACTTCATAGTTAGTGTAATCCCAAGAGCGGTTGGGAACTCGACAAATTGCTATCTTCCGTAGAAGACAGTCAGCATGATCATATTTGAACATGCGTACAATACCGGTGTGCTCAACCTCTGGGCAGTCTGCTGAGATTTTTGGAAGTGGAACCCGTTGACGAGTGTACACATTCACAAGTTCCCACTCGCAGTTGGACCCAATATAAACAACCCAATCTCCATTTGCGCCTGCCCAAGCCTTGCCCTCAAGCAATGGTATCTTAACATCATACATATCATTATCAAGCGGCATCAACTTGCACAAGGCGAGGCATCCGCGTCCCCGCGCCAGTCATCAGGGACACGTAGAAGAAGATAGGGGAGATCAAACTGCTCCTTGACCCTTGGGTTCCTTGTAATGATGTTATTAGTTGAGTCGAGAATGGTCTTGAACGAACCTGCCATGCTAGACGAGGTGATGACGTCGCACCGATCAATGAGTTCCTGCACCACGTCATCTTTCAAATCGGGGCAAGAATAACGGGGTCGTTTCCAGCCTGTTACCTCCATGGAGAATACGATCGAACAATGGCAGAAGGAAGGGTGAAGGAAAATGGAGGAGGGAGAGGAAGAGTGTGCGATAGCAGTTCCAAATCGAGAGGGAAAGGCAAAGAGTCGATGGACGGTTGCCAGTTTTCCATGGTACACGAAGAGGCGCCCCGGCCTACACGTCCGTTTGGAAATACTAGTAGAAAAGGACTCGTCGTCGTCTCACTGATATGTTGGAACGGGACCACATGTCAACGAAACATGGTGTGTAATTTCTCGTGTAAAATGCGATCTGGCCGCGTTGGCCCGAGGTGCCGCATTAGTTATCGACCTTTTATTTTTTTAATGGCGTGCCGTTCAGTTTTGAAGCACGACTAACTGGTACTGTACGCAGAGAAAATATAAACTACTCTACCACTACTCCACCTCCAGTGCTAGTAGTATAAAAAAGATATATAGGCTGGAGCTTCAGTGCTTTCTTGCTAAGGGCTGCCCACTTGCTTCTCACACTATCACCCTCTCTCCAGGTCTAAAAAAGATGGCCTCTCTCTCCCTCCTCACCGGTGGTCACAGATCCGCCGGGGAAGAAAATGACGTGTAGCGTTGATGCACTCGTCATCGGCGAGCAAGGTCACGCACTGACGGCAAGGCCATCCTCTCAGACCTAGCGCCCGCGCGGGATGGCCTCCGTCCCCAAGCTCGCTGCCGTAGTGTGTGCGGAGGACGACAACCACGAGCGAAGCCACTTCCCGCCGACCCTCAGGTAGGCTACCTCTTTTTGAACCATACCCTTGTTCTATTGCCCCATCTGACATGTCGTTGCATGTGGATCTTTTTCCACTCCACCATCTTCCCAATTTGCTATCCTTTGCTCTGCTGGCCACGCAGACGAAAACCTTAATTTGCACTATTAAAGGAAACCCTACTTCATGCAGACTAATCCATGTCTGGGTTTAATAAGGAAAGGAAGGGAGACTGTACTGTCCAAGAGAGTAGGCATCGAACCCGCATCTAGGTTGAAAAGGGGAAAATCAGTAGCTAAGGAACGAGTCTTGTGCCTCTTGGTTGAAGAAGGGTAGAAAGGCATGACAACGCAATAGAGAATGACCAGGTCGATCGGTTTGTTGTCCTCACATAGGAAAAAGGTGGCTAAAGAGAACAAAAATGGGACGTAATCCACATATGCTGCCTGGATATTTGTTGCTCTGGTCAACCATACCTCCCTCACCACTCTGCATCCGTGGAGGTACATCATACTGGTACGCCCACTATCCGAATGGGCCTCCCATGCTCTTATTGCCACTTTTTTGTTGTTAGTATAACGCCAGTAGTTGAGTTAAGCAATGCTACTGCTAAAGTGATGCCACATTTAACTAATGCCACACTCAGTCTAATGCCACCGATAAATTTAAGCAATGCCATTTAATGTCACTGGATTATTTCAGGGTTAGTTGATTGTGGATGTATTAAAGATTTTTCAGCTAAGGCATTCTAATGTTGTTGCACAGCCAGTATACCAACGATGAAACTTGTTACTACCTTCAGATTTTTGCACTGTTAATGCTTATAGATTACATACCTCACTTTCGTGAGATAAGTTAATTTTTTTGTACAGTGTCACCAAAATGCCAAAGCGCTGATGTCATTTTATTTTGGTTAAACTGCACAAAAAATTATGAAGACAAGAGGAAAGGTCAAGAGTGGGCACCTCCTCCTCTGGTTGTTCTCTTTATTCGTTCGATCAAGTTTTTATGTTTGATCGATTATCAAGATTGGGATAGCAATTTTTAAGGTCCCCACGAGTTCGAAATGATATTTACCTTGGAGGTACATGGTTTGCAATTTTTGTATACTGTCATTAGTTAATAATGCTAGTTACCTTCAGACTTTTGTATTTGGTTTAATGCTCATGCACAGCTAGTATACCAATGCTGAAACTTGTCACCTTTACATTTTGTATTGTTAATTCTTATAGAAATCTTCCAGTGCTAGAGTTTATTGAAATTTGTTCAGTAAAACCATTGTATTGTACCCTGTAATAAAATAACTACTCTACTATTGCACTAGCCACTGGATTAGTGTATATTTATAGTATTCGAATGGTGTTGCATTAGCGTATGGACATAAATAAAGTGTGGCAAGCTTTCCCAGATATGTGCTCAAGAAAACTACTGCCTGTTTTTCTAAATACTAGATGTTTGGGTACTTTAAATTGAACCGTGAAAACGTCTTATATTAAGGAACATAGGGTGTAGAGTTCACCCAAATTATCCCGGTAAAGCTAGTCACACCTTTGTTAAAATTAATGTTCATTATGTTATCGGAGGAGGTCTGTATGTTTGTCTCTAATGCCTTTCGACTACATACCTGACATCATGATGTAATGTTATGTCATTTCCTTTTGTACAGTGTCACTGAACTGTCAAGGCGGTGATGGCATTTTACTTTAGTTGAACTGCACAAAATATGCTTAAAAGTAGAGGAAAGGTCAGGAGTCGATCATTCTTTCAAAAAGAACTATATATGCCTTTCTGACATCAGCCGTTGTTGCATTTTTTATTCCTTCAAATAGGTGGTTAGAAATAGTCTTACTACCTTTTCCATTAAGAAATTGGAATGCTTATATTTGTGAGTCTATGCTTCAACTAGTGTCGTTTTTACAGTAATCACACTTTCAATATCTATGCAAACCGGGATGCTCGATTTTAGTGGAACTGCACAAAAAGTCCAAGTGGTTCAACATTAGGAGCATGTTTTCTTACAAACCTTTATATCCAATTGGTGGCACTATGAGCTGTTCATTACGAAGGTACATGGTTTGCTACTATCTTGCTACTCTTTTTGTACTGTCATTAGATAGTAATACTAGTGGTTTGCATGTGAATGTATTGGCAGGGTGGACCTACATTGGAGGTGCAGGACAAGATTCAATGATTCGATGCTCAATTTCGGTTGTATCGATTTCACCTCTTCCATCACTGCAAACATGGATATCCTTGGTATGATGAAGAATAGGCGCTATAGTTCTGTTGGAAATATGCCCTAGAGGCAATAATAAATTAGTTATTATTATTATATTTCCTTCTTCATGATAATCGTTTATTATCCATGCTATAATTGTATTGATAGGAGTCTCAGATACATGTGTGGGTACATAGATAACACCATGTCCCTAGTAAGCCTCTAATTAACTAGCTTGTTGATCAATAGATGGTTACGGTTTCCTGACCATGGACATTGGATGTCTTTGATAACGGGATCACATCATTAGGAGAATGATGTGATGGACAAGACCCAATCCTAAGCCTAGCACAAAGATCATGTAGTTCATATGCTAAAGCTTTTCTAATGTCAAGTATCATTTCCTTAGACCATGAGATTGTGCAACTCCGGGATACCGTAGGAATGCTTTGAGTGTACCAAACTTCACAACGTAACTGGGTGGCTATAAAGGTGCACTACGGGTATCTCCGAAAGTGTCTGTTGGGTTGACACGAATCGAGACTGGGATTTGTCACTCCGTGTAAACGGAGAGGTATCTCTGGGCCCACTCGGTAGGACATCATCATAATGTATACAATGTAACCAAGGGGTTGATCACGGGATGATGTGTTACGGAACGAGTAAAGAGACTTGCCGGTAACGAGATTGAACAAGGTATCGGCATACCGACGATCGAATCTCGGGCAAGTACAACACCGCTAGACAAAGGGAATTGTATACGGGATTGATTGAATCCTAGACATCCTGGTTCATCCGATGAGATCATCGTGGAACATGTGGGAGCCAACATGGGTATCCAGATCCCGCTGTTGGTTATTGACCGGAGAACGTCTCGGTCATGTCTGCATGGTTCCCGAACCTGTAGGGTCTACACACTTAAGGTTCGATGATGCTAGGGTTATAAAGGAAGTTTGTATGTGGTTACCAAATGTTGTTCGGAGTCCCAGATGAGATCTCGGACGTCACGAGGAGTTCCGGAATGGTCCGGAGGTAAAGATTTATATATGGGAAGTCCTGTTTTGGTCACCGGAAAAGTTTCGGGTTTTATCGGTAACGTACCGGGACCACCGGGAGGGTCCCGGGGGTCCACCAAGTGGGGCCACCATCCCTGGAGGGCTGCATGGGCCAAGTGTGGGAGGGGACCAGCCCCAGGTGGGCTGGTGTGCCCCCCACAAGGGCCCAAGGCGCCTAGGGTTTGGGGAGGGGGCGCCTCCACCTGACTTGGGGGCAAGTTTCCCCTCTCCCCCCCTTGGCCGCCCCCCTAGATGGGATCTAGGGCTGGCCGCCGCCCCTAGGGGTGGAAACCTAGATGGGGGCGCAGCCCCCTCTCCCCCTATATATAGTGGAGGCAAAGGAGCAGCCCAACACACGAAGTTCTTCTCCTGTTGGCGCAGCCCTACCTCTCTTTCTCCTCATATCTCGCGGTGCTTGGCGAAGCCCTGCTGGATCACCACGCTCCTCCATCACCACCACGCCGTTGTGCTGCTGCTGGATGGAGTCTTCCTAAACCTCTCCCTCTCTCCTTGCTGGATCAAGGCATGGGAGACGTCACCGGGCTGTACGTGTGTTGAACGCGGAGGTGTTGTCCGTTCGGCACTAGGATCTCCGGTGATTTGGATCACGACGAGTACGACTCCTTCAACCCCGTTCTCTTGAACCCTTCCGCTTAGCGATCTACAAGGGTATGTAGATGCACTCTCCTTCCCCTCGTTGTTGGTTTCTCCATAGATAGATCTTGGTGACACGTAGGAAAATTTTGAATTTCTGCTACGTTCCCCAACAATTTCTGCTCTAAACCAGCAAATCAATTCAGTATGAAATTATCCAGGGCAAAACATAACTGTATCAAATTGTTCAGTGCAGAACATGATAGATGCTAAGTGGAAGAGACTTGTTTAAACCGAAAATACAAGGTGTGGTATATGTTTACTAGCTGCTTGATATTTGTGCAGACAGAGATGTCTGCCCGTTGCTATTTGGCAAACAAACAAAGTGACCGCAATTTTGGTTGAACTGCACAAGAGAATAGTATAGTCACTGCATGCAGTGCCATTTGAAAATAGACACAGGAAGATTGGATAGTCACTTTATGGATTGCAGAAAAGTAGTACTATACTATTTATTGGCCAACACTAGGTGCTTCATTGCTTTGGTCTGATTATACAATGGGCATCATTTTGCCTAAATTAAAGTTTGTATTCCAAAAATAGTCTCGCGGTGTGATCGAGACAATACCAAATCATATTGTAGTGGATGTTCCTCCATCATGTGTGGTTCATTCTCATGGTTCTAGCTGTTGGTGAAACCACTTACGTTTGCAAGAGGAATTGTAGACTTCACAAAAAAATTTGTCTTTCAGTCTGTACTGAATGTTGGCCAAGAGAAGCATCCATGTTAGTAGGAAGAATAGATGTTTTTTCTAGATCTTTGCTTTTGGAGCTACATATTTGTATATGATCCGTGAATCATTAAGATGCATTAACATGTTGATCTTATGTATGGGAATCGTACTAGTTGGTTTTAGTTGCGATGCAAGATCCGAAGTGGCGGATCTTTGCTTTTGGAGCTACATATTTGTATATAATCTGTGAATCATTGAGATGCATTAACAATTACTTATTTCTGTTCGCTCTGTGTTTACAAGTTACTGATCAATCACTAGCTAGCCTACTAATGCGCTCCTGGCAGTTTTATTTGCGACGCAAGATCCGAAGTGACAGTTTTTTGAATAAAAATGCCTACCTCTGAAGAAACTGACAAGCTACACTATCCTACCTACTCGATCCTACACAGATAAATAGAGGATCACACACGTACTACCTCCTTTCCTGTTTACAGGGCTCAGTTCAAGAAACGACCTACTCGATCCTACACGAATAAATAGCGGATCACGCACGTACTAGTACCTCCTTTCTGGTTTGCAAGGCTTAATTCGAACCTCTCACAAACCAAGGTACTCCCTCCGTCCGGGTTCATTAGTCCCGTGAGCAAAGTAGCAAGACCAAGGCATGGCAATAATTAACAGCATGCTGAAGTTTAAGCCTAATTAATTCTAGCAATTTAAGTGGCTGCATGCGTGCCCTCGGCTGCGACTCGTTGCATGCTGCTCCGCGTACTGGCTGCGAGCGATTCTTAGTGCCTGCATGCAGTCGGTCGTAATTAAGGCAGCTAACTGATGCGAAAAAATATGCGCTTTAATTGTTGCGGGCTCTTTAAATCCGTGGAATCATTATTGACAAGGAGGGAGATGATTCGAGTGCACTCGTTTGACCGTCATGCCGGCGTGCGACCCAGATGGGACGGGACGGCACAGTCATAACTTCAGTTTCGCTAGTTTTCCACGGCAAGCTAGCGCGCTAAGCATGCCTGGCTATGCATTGAATTCCGATGACCATCGCGCTACCTTCCGCCTATAAGTACTGTTTCCCAGCCTTCTCCGGTGGCAACTCACCATATCCTCATAAGCCCCCACCGGCCCTACGTCGCTCGCCACGTCCGCCATGCCCCCGAACGTCTGCGGTAGGCGAGGCCGAAGGCGGTCACCGCCGGAACTAGTGTTCGGTTTTTCATCGGAAGGCGGACGGAGGGAGGAGGCATTCTATCTGTCTTTAGATGGCAATGTGGAGATCGAGGACTTGTTGGAGCGCGACCGCCTGGCGGAGGAGCGGGAGTTGTTGGAGCGCGACCGTCTGGCGGAGGAGGAGCGTATCGCCGATTTGCGCCGCCAGTGGGACATGGAGCAGCAGTGCACCAACGCTCTGAGTCGCGAGCACAGCACCCGCAACTGGGCCGACTACATGGAGGCCGGCGCCTGGCAAATAGCGCTGGAGGCTGTCGGGCACGCACGCGTTCGCGACGCTGATTTTTACTACCAGCTCGTTGCCGGTGTCAAAACCGGAGGATCTCGGGTAGGGGGTCCCGATCTGTGCGTCTTAGGCTGATGGTAACAGGAAGCAAGGGACACAATGTTTACCCAGGTTCAGGCCCTCTCGATGGAGGTAAAACCCTACTTCCTGCTTGATTAATATTGAAGATATGAGTAGTACAAGAGTAGATCTACCACGAGATCGTAGAGGCTAAACCCTAAGAGCTAGCCTATGATGGTATGCTTGTAATTGTGATCGGCCTTCTAAGGGCCATCCTCTCCGGTTTATATAGACACCAGAGAGAGCTAGGGTTTACATGGAGTCGGTTACAAGGAAGGAAATATAATATCCGGATCGCCAAGCTTGTCTTCCACGCAAAGGAGAGTCCCATCCGGACACGGGCCGAAGTCTTGAGTCTTGTATCTTCACGCTTCAATAGTCTGGACGATGTATATAGTCCGGTTGTCTGGATACTCCATAATCCAGGACTCCCTCAGTAGCCCCTGAACCAGGCTTCAATGACAATGAGTCCAGCGCACAGTCTTGTCTTCGTCATTGCAAGGCGGGTTCCTCTTCCCGAATACTCCAAGGTTATTATCAAACACGAGGACCGTGTCCGGATCTGCTACGACGAATAGTGTCCGGTTCTGCAAGATGATCTTCACACACCATTGTAGGGAACATAGCATAAATCCGTTCTGCTGGCAATCTTTGTACGTCGTGCCCTTGCATCGTGGCCTGGTCCAACACGAACCGGCATTACCTGCCCCACCTCGACTCGCGTTGTGAGGTGGTTTTATTGGCACGTCCTGCCAAAGCAGAGATCGTGTTCCTTTTATTACGGGATTTTTCATCAATATGGGCGTGTGTGACCCCACGGCGACCGTTGGTATGACTCCGTGTAGTTTTGGATAAGTCTCAAGCGGTCACGCTAAGGACTCTTGATATTCATCCCCTTTATAAAGAGGTCGAGGCCTACGCCTCTTTTCCACCCCCTTTGCTCCTTCCCGCACCTCGAGTTCTAACACCCAAGACCCAAGCTCCAACACCCCAGATCCTCCAGTATGTCCGGATCCGACGCAAAAGGCTGATGGGTGGCCTCCTCGATCCAAGAGGAGGACATTACGAAGCTTAGGGAGGTCAGATACCTGACCGCCGATATCCAGCACGGGCTTCCTGCTCCAGGGCAAGTCACCCCTACGCCGGAGCCCAATGAGAGCGTTGTGTTCGTTCCTCACTTCCTCCGAGGCCTGGGCCTCACCCTCGACCCCTTTGTGAGGGGGCTCATGTTCCACTATGGGTTGGATTTTCATGATTTGGCTCCAGACGCCATGATCCATATCTCGTCGTTCATTATTGTGTGCGAGGCTTTTCTCCACGTCACCCCACACTTCGGCTTATGGCTCAAGACCTTCAATGTGAAGCCAAAGATGATCGAGGGGCGACATGCGGAGTGTGGAGGTGCCATAATAAGCAGGAACGCCGATGCCCCATGGCCAGAGGGTTCTTTCCCAGAAGTATCCTATATATGGCAACGGAGGTGGTTTTATGTTACAGCTCCCAGAGGCACAAAGTGGGTAGCCGCCCCCGAGTTCCGCTCGGGCCCTCCGTCACAGTTGGCATCTTGGACCGACGCAGGACGGAATTGTGGGCCCGCTAGTGATGTACCTGAACTGCATAATCTCATCCGAGAGCTTATTGAGAGGGACATAAATCTTGTCAGCATAATTCAAGTGATGCTAATCCGACGGATGTTGCCGTGCAAACGTCAGCCTCTCCGGATGTGGGAGTTTAATCCGGAGGGTCCGCGGACTATTAAGCACTTCTGCGGCCTGAAGCTCGAAGGGATGTGTAAATTATTCATCAGACCACAAGTAAAGTGTCCGGACACCACCGAGGATGCGGGCCTAAGCTGCAATCGCCTAGATGCCCAAGTAAGTAACCTTAAAGCTGGACACTTCATTTATATTTATCATAACTATTATTCTGAAAATCCCTCCGTGGCCAGGAATGGCTCAACAAGGCGGAGAGAATCAGGTGTCCGGCGCCACTTCCTGAAGGCTCGCCTGGTCCGATCGTTGCCAAGATGCTTAGTCGGGTGCTCAGCAAAATTCCCTCAGGGAAAGGCGAAGGAAAGGGTGGTGAAGTCGAACTTCACACAATACACATCCAAACCGGGGGAATCATTACCTCCCCTGAGGAGGATAGTCGGGAAGGGGAGGCTAAAGCCTCCTCCCCGTGCGGGAGGAAAAGGGCCGCCTCCGAAGACTTGGAGGCGGAGATGCCCAAGCAAGGGAAGAAGGTATCACCAGGGGGCTCTGCCACGACAGGCACCCTCATCGCGTCGTGCCCACCAACGGGCCAGCCCTCCACCGAGCTGTAAGTTATTCATTAATTTGAAGGTATGGTGTTTCTCCGAGATCCATAACTGGGACTTCGTCTTTTGAAGTCCGGCGAGCAGCTCTTCTCAACAGAGTTCGTCTTCGGGGGATCTTCCTCCGCGAGAGTGAGACCCCACCCACCTCTCCACCTCATTAAGCGGGCGACACTGAGGTGTCGTCACGGAGGAGTCCGGATCTGCCGAAGTCGGAAGCTAACATGTCCGTCGCCCTGAGCCTGGAGCGTTTGGCTCCCATGGGGGGCGATGAGAAGGGTCCGACATAGTTCAATGTCCGGCCAGACGTACTGATAGGCCTTCTGGAGCGAGCCGCGCTTTCAGAGGAGCACCATTCTTTAATGAGCACGGTGCTCACGAAGATTTCGTCCGCTACAAGCGGTTTGAATGAGGCATTTACAAGCCTGCTCAAAGGCTTTGAGGTATGTAGTGAAAAATGCACAATTTTATTGGTTATGAAGCACGCGCTAGGTGTGCTCCCTATGGATAGTAGCCCCTGAGACTCTGGTTACCCGCCATAGGCGGCAAACGGGGGATCATATAGTAATGGCTGCGCCATACATATGCGCAGGTATATAAGGATCTGGCAGCCGACCAGTCTGTTGAAGTTGCCGAACTAAGGAGGCAGATTGGATCTATTGATGCCGATATCACGCTGGTGAACAAACGGCTGGAAGAGTCACAGGGTATGTGCTCTGCTTCCCTTATTATGATGTATAGGAAAATGCGAGAGGGGTACAATATTAATGCAATGTGTTTGTACCGCAGATGGTGCTGCTGCCGTGGAGGCCCTGAGGGCGGAACTTGCTCAGGCCAAGGAACAAGCTCGGGCTAGCAATGTGGCTGCCCTAAAGGCGGCCGAAGAATTGAGAGCCGAACAGGCTGCTCATCGCCGAAGCGAGGAAAAGATAGCTGAAATGGCTAGGGAGTTGAAAAATGCCGCCGACCAGTATGTACTCCTTGAAAAGGAGAATAAGGCTAGTTTGGCCGAGCTGGACAAGGCACTTAATGCCGCCAAGGAGATGCGGACCGAGATCCGGGGTATGTGGGAGGAGCTCCAATAGGCCGACAAAATTGTGGCTGGGGGCTCCTACTTACTACGGACGAAGTTTTTGGATCCGAAGTATGCTCCCCTGGCTGGGCGCTGGAGTTCTCGAGATGTATATTCGGACTTGTCGAATAGTACAGCTGACGCTGCTAAGTTTTTTGATGGTCAAGGTGATAAAGAAGTGGAGAAGCTTTTCTGGTCGTAGTTCAATGCTCCCACTCGCCCGCTGCCGCTAAATGAGAAGGTGGCTGCTGTGGCGGAGCTCCACAGGCTGTCCGGGCTTGCAATGCGGTCTGTAATAGACCATATTTGGACGAAGGGGCCTAAGCCGGACAGCTACTTTGGTTTGATGCAGCAATTCCTTGGGGCCGTGTCTCGGGTTGACGCCATGAGGAGGTCGGCGTGCATAGAGGGTGCGCGGATGGCTCTTGCCCTTGTTAAAGCCTATTGGACGGATATGGAGGCCACCATTATAGCGACCCAGGATCCGGCAGGAGGCCAATATCCGGCCGAGCACTACTTGGCGCAGGTCACAGAAGGTGCCCGCCCAATAGAGGCGCAGTGCTCGAAGAATGTCTTGTTCGAGTGATAAGTCGAATCATTGTAAAAAACAATGCTTATTTTGATTATGAGGCTATATTTATACTTTTTCCCGGAAGTATGGTTGTGTCCCCTTTGCGGACGTTTTTTATATAAATATGAGGAATCCAAAAGTTAGCAGTCGTTGGCTTCAGCCCCCATGCATACAATGCGGGGGTGTTCATGAAAAATATGCTTAATAACACTTGATCCAACATCTTGGTCCATTAAGGAGGTGATCGCACGTCGAACTAGGCGACCGGACTATATAGCTGTAACACTTTCGCTTAGCCATGGGGGTCTAACTGTGGGGCTACTATGTAGCCCCTATACATTCGCGTGCATCCGAATACGGGCGCGCATGTACATGGCCGGGAAACATCCCTTCGTTAATGCGGAGGAATCCTAGAGATTCCGGTGAATCTTCGAGTGGTTGAACAGTCTCTCGTTGTATCATGACATCAGTTTTCGGCTTTCTCTACTGAGGTGCTCATCCGGAATAACCAGGGCACAATCGCAGTAGTTCTCCTTTGGCCTCCTTAGCCGATAATAACGGAACGTAAGGCGGCAAACCCAGGAGCCGGGCAAACCCAACATTTGACCAAAGACATGATTCGAAGCTGATGCATATAAGGCCAAACTCGTGACGCCGAACACTCCCGAGGGTATTCGGTCTTTGTAAAAGAAAATAGGCTGATGAGGGCCTATTATAAGCCCTAAATTTTCAGGTACGTGCGATTTGATCTGTCCTGGCGAAATGCCAATAACGGCAGTATCCTCTGTGGGTATGGAACCCATGGGATGGTTAAACAACAAGAGGCAGTAGAAAAGGTTTACACAGGGGCTTAATCTAAAAAGAAACCTGTTGAACGGGGCCCTGCTGCAGGTCTGCGCCTTTGTCTCTATTGTGTTGTATCCTGGAAGGGTATCGCGCAAACGTTGTCTGTGGAAAAAAAGAAAACTCGTAGGAGAGTACAACGTAAGTATGCGATTGATAATAAAAGTGTAAGGTGTTGGCCTGCCAGTAAGGTTGAGCCAGCTGTGGGGCTGCATTAAATATTTATAGCCCCTGGTATCCGTTATGGGATTACATATACGATGCCCTAGTTCGGTTTTATTCGGGCTACCGGACTCGTCTAACTGTGTCTGTGGTCGTAATGACCAGTCATGTTTTTGATATTGGAGGCCGCTTACAGTCCGGCCACCAGGGCCATCGTGTGCTCCTCTGCGCGTGAAGAACGCTATGTGATTCCGCTAATGGTGATGACGCCATGTGGACCGGGCATCTTGAGTGTAAGGTAGCCATAGTGCGGCAATGCGTTGAAGCGGGCGAAGGCCGCTCTTCCAAGCAATGCGTGATAGCTGCTTTGCAAGGGTGCGATGGTGAAGAGTATTTCTTCGCTTCTGGAGTTACCTGGGAGCCGAATGTTACTTCCAGCATGACGGAGCCCCTGTCGTGGGCTTCAACGCCTAGTATCACCCCTTCAAAGGTGGTGTTTCTTTGGCTAATCCTGGATAGGTTTATCCCCATTCTGCGGACAGTGTTCTTGTGTATTAAATTGAGACTACTACCGCCATCCATGAGGACACGGGTGAGATGGTATCCGTCGATTATTGGGTCTAGCACCAAGGCCTCTGATCCTTCGTGTCGAATACTAGTTCGGCCGTCCATGTGATCGAAAGTGATCGGACGATACATCCAGAAGTCAGATGTGGGTACGATGGGCTCTACATCGTGCGTGTCTCTGAGTGGCGTTTGTGCCTTCTCGTGAATGTGTGAGTCACGTGGATCATGTTTACTGTTTTAACCTCTGGCGGGAATTTTTTCTGTCCCCCAGTGCTCGGCTGGCGAGGTTCGTCCTCGTCTTCACTTGGTGTTTCCCTCCCCCTGTGTTCGGCATTTAATTTGCCGGCCTGATTGAAGACCCAGCATTCTCTATGCGTGTGGTTCGCAGGTTTCTCCGGGGTGCCATGAATTTGGCATAGTCTGTCCAGGACTCTGTTCAGACCAGACGGTCCCTCTTTACTACCTTTAAATGGCTTCTTTTGCTGATCAGGTCGAGAGCCCCTGAATCCGGCATTGACCGTTGTGTTATCCGGGCTCTCTTCCTTGTTTTGGCGTTTGTGTTTATTACTCCGTGGCTTCCCATTGCCATCCCTTATTTCGGATGTGTTGGGGTCGCTGGTGCCTTTACGGGCTAACCAGCTATCTTCACCCGCGCAAAAGCGGGTCATAAGGCCTGTTAAGGCTGCCATTGTCCTTGGCTTTTCTTGGTCGAGATGCCGGGCGAGCCACTCGTCGTGGATGCTGTGTTTGAATGCTGCTAAGGCTTTGGCGTCCGGACAATCGACAATTTGATTTTTCTTAGTGAGGAATCTGTTCCAAAGCTTGCGGGCGGACTCTCCGGGCTGTTGGATTATGTGACTTAGATCGTCTGCATCCTGAGGCCGGACATAAGTCCCTTGGAAGTTGGCCTTGAAAGCGTCCTCGAGTTCCTCCCAACTTCCGATTGAATTTTTGGGGAGGCTTTTCAACCAGTGTCGAGCTGGTCCCTTCAACTTGAGGGGAAGGTATTTGATGGCGTGGAGGTCATCCCCACTAGCCATGTGAATATGCAGGATAAAATCCCCGATCTAGACACCTGGGTCTGTCGTTCCGTCGTATGCCTCTATGTTCACAGGTTTAAAGCCTTGTGGGAATTCATGGTCCAGTACTTCTTCGGTGAAGCACGGGGGGTGAGCAGCCCCTCTATATCTGGGTGCATTGTGGCATGCAATCGGTTGTTGTTGTGTCCGGTGCTTATTCTGAACTGGTATTTGGCTTGTATGAGCGTTTGGGTGACCATAGTCCCTCGCCGGGGTGTGTCCTTTAGATCCGTAGATGGACCTGGCTGCACCGGCTTTCTTATCCAGATGCTCACGCAGATCGTGCGCGGTGTCAGTAGCCGCTCTGTTGTGGTTGTGAAGCGGTATGTCTGGTCTCCTGGTCATATTATTCTTTGGTGGAACGGCCTCGTCGTCGAATTCTGGCAGTAGTTTGCGTTTTGGATAGCTTTTTGTATGGCGATCGTCGCCATATCTTTCTTCAGTGTCTAGCACTTTATTCCATCTGCGACTGAGCGTTTCCTATGCGGCTTTGAGCCATTGCTTCTACTTCTTTAGACTTCTTGTTGTGGCCATAAGCTTTCGGTGGAGGTTGTATCGTTCCACTCGTTCGTCTGGAATGATGAATGCATCGTCGTTCGGACTGTGTTCCTGTTCTGGGGCGGTTTCATGAGCTCGTCCCTTCGGATCATTGTGATCAGGTATTTGCTCCGAACTCGGTTTGGCGTGACCTGGCTCGTCCTGCTCCGTCGCTGGGTCCATGTGGTCGTTACTGCCTTCGGGGTTTACTGGTATGTCGACCCTTCTTGCGCTCTTATCGCTATTTTTGCTATTGCTGGACTTTGAGCGGCGTCTGCGCCGCCGTTTTGGCTTTTACCCGGGTGTTTTATCATCCGGATTATCGCCGTCGTCCTTCTTGGGCGTTTCCACCATGTATATATCGTGTGACAAGGTAGTAGTCCCGCGCCCCAGAGATTCTGAAGCTTCTCCTGCATCGTCGTCCATACCGTCGATGTCTTCGGAGTCGAAGTCAAGAACGTCGTTTAAATCATCGATCGTGGCAATGAAGTGGGTGGTGGGTGGGCAACGAAATTCTTCGTCACCTGCTTCCCACTCAGGCCGGACATAGTTCGGCCCAGAGCCTCCTGACAAAGAGAGAGACTTTAATGAGTTCAGCATGTCGCCGAAGGGCGAGTGCTGCAAAATGTCCACAGCAGTAAACTCCATTACCGGAGCCCAACCTGGCCCGACTGGCTCGAGGGTATGCGGATCGGGACCAACAACCGGATACGAGTCCGGGGGCCCGAGGTTACAGGCCTCAACAGAGGTGAGACCTGTGTTCGGCTCCACCGCCGATGAGTATGCGGCCCGCGAGGCGGGGTCCAGCCCTCCGTCCTTAGGCAACGCCACCTGCTCCGGATTTAGATCCGGGGCTACTACAGGGGTGATATCTCGAGCATTGTCTGACATCAGGTCTACACTACTAGGGAAAAGCCTAGCAGCAGTGCGGGTTTTGGGCCTATTAGTAGCGCGGGGGCCGGCGCTACTAATAAGGCGCTATAGCTAATGTATAGTAGTAGCGCGTGGTCACCGGTGCTACTGGTACACAAGTGTAGCAGCAGCGTGGTTCTCGGAAGCACGCTACTGCTAGTATCTCTAGCGCTCTTTTCAACGGCGCGCTACTGCTATCGCGGCGCTGCTGCTAACTTTTATACACTCGCTACTGCTAATTTTACAGGTTTTTTGTTTTTTTGGGCATATTTGTTTTGTATTTGAACAGGCGTTATAGAAGAATCTTTAGCACATAGAAATGTCATCATGATACACATACAAATGCATGCGAGACCACAAATGTAATCATAGCATATACATACAAATAGTATCATCATAATCATCATCCAACACAAAGTGGTCTCTCGTCATCATCTCGAAAATAGAGATACAAGTCCTTGATTACTTGCAAATACATCGTCATCCATCTAAACAATGGTATATGAGAGAAGAGCTATCACTTTGAGTACATGAGTTCGTATCCCTCTCTCGCATTAGCGTGAACCTAAACTAACTACTGCCTGTCGCTCGGAAACCGGAAACCGGTAACACCTGGGCCTGACACTCCAGCCACTCATCGTATATATACTCCTGGCGTAGCACTTCTTCTCCATCGATGATCTATGCACCTGCATCGTCACATGAGTCGATGATATGCAACATATATAGTTGAGCAACAGAAAGAGACAGACTTGGTAAAAATAGAAACAACATATCATAAGCATAAATAACAAAGTTCATCATACCCAAAATGCCCTAACTAGAGTGATCTTCGCTAGTCGAGGAGGAGGACGGTTTAATTACATCACAAATAAAGTTTCACCACGCATAACTCAAAGTTTTGTCATACAGAAAGTATGGACTAAACGGACACATTGTCATATATCGACAATCACTACAACATGCTGTGCCATCCATCGAGGTCAGGGAGATAGTCCTCGAGCTTAGTGAAAGGCTTCATGTCGAGACGCTGAGAGGCTATCCATGTTCGGACGTCTTCCTGCGACATTTGTCCTTCTTCGTAGAACATCCCTGTTTTTCCGACGACCTCCTTCATGATGATTTGGGCAAGTTCGCGCTGGATGTGATAGAACTCAGCTCGAAGTCGATGATCCTCGATATCTCCTACGTTCTTTGCCCATTGCAGAATATGGGCATCGCCGGATCTAGGTGACATGTGAAGGTTCTGGTGATCCCTTCTGTACTCCAGCATGTGGTGTAGGACATAGAATCCATCATTAAGAGAATTGTTCGGTTGCTGGATGTAGTAGAAGTCGGTCTTATGGGCGAAGGCGGCCCTGCCGCCCCCTCTCTTCTTGTCCCTGACCTCTCCACCCCTTGCTTGGTAGTAAAACACAACACTGTCGAGAACATCCTTGATGTGGGTGTAATCCTTTTTGTGAATGTTCTTCGACGAGTCCAAGTAAAGAGCGTGGGAGAATTGGGGGTATAGGATGATGAGGACGGCGCGCCCGCCGCTGCGCAAAATAAGTACACCTCAAATTACTTAGCCTCCACCGTGCAAATGAATGATTGAAATCGAAGGAAGGATAGCAGCGCGGATGACTTACATGGGATGATAAGGCACGAGAATCGCCCCCTTGTCCTTATTTGCGAGCATGAAATTGACGATGTATTCCCTCGCGTATACACGGTGCTCTGCGCAAACTCCCAAGAAGCTCTCGTGCATGTAGTACGGGTCAGCAACACAGATATGAGATATGTGCTCAAACCCGATGATGTAGTTCATGTGCAAGGCATAAAGGCGGACAAACGTAAAATCCAGCTTCTTCACGTGAAACATGTCGAATATGTAATCGAATCGGAGGAAGAACTTATCCGCGGGGAAGCTGTCGACCTACGACCTTTGCCGCGGAATGTTAACCATGTAGAGTGGGTATCCTGGATCTGTCGAGGTGATGAGGCCTTTCTCTACCCGCAGCACATCATCATAAAGTCTCCTTAGATCGCCGAATCTGGCCTGTAGCGCTGTTGCAGGTAGGATTGGTTGACCGGGGATATACCATTTATCCGCATCGGGGATATCTATACGGTCCTGAAGCCGAGGCTGCTGAGGCGGCTGGATCATAGAATCAATTTTTTTGCCTTTCCTCGCTCTCTTCCTAGACTTCTTTACTACCGGAAGGTCGTCCATAATACGTTGAGACGGCAATTCAGGCACCAACTCATGACGCTCAAACCCTTTGGCTCAAAAATGCCGTCGTCCACCTCCGTGACCACCAGCCTAGTAGTCCCGAGTTTGTTAGAAAGTCGTTGCCTCTTTGCTTTCGGTTCTACACCGGCTCCGCTCCCTGAGGCAGCACCGGTCTCAGTCTCAGCGCCGGTCCTGATGCCGGTCTAAGTCTCAGCGCCGGTCTCAGTCTCAGCACCGTTCTGCGTGTCGGTCTCAGTCCCCGATGCCACCGGTGGGCCCAGCAACAACATCGGTTGATCGTCGGTAAGGCTAAAAAATTCATCTGCCGCCCGGTAGGCGTCGACGCAATCACCAGAACCCTGTCCTTCATCGTTGCTAGCCATGTTTCCTATGATTAAATCTAGCCAATTAATTCTAGACCTAATAAAATGAATAATGACATAAAAAGGCCTATTATTTTGCAGGAATGTTGACTCCTTCCTGGTGCAGCAAATCCCGGGCACTCGATATTCCTAGTTTGTAGCACAAGTCATGCCGAAATTCACGGAAAATTTTGGCATGACCATTGCTAAAAAGTGGACAAATCGAGAACCTGAAATTTGCCGGAACGGAAATGAATCAACATTCCGGCAAAACATAGGCCACTCAGCATCATTCCCTGGAAACAACAAAGCCACTTGGGCACAATCGAACCACTTCAATGAAAAGATATAACATGACCACTTCGATGAAAAGATATAATCAACAATAAAAGTCTAGGAAGGGATCATCTTTAAAATAAAATTTGCCTAAATTCTTTTCCTTCACTAATCACTTCTCTGCCTAGGACAAAACCCAAATTATGTTGATCTAGCTATTCCTCTCTCTCTCACAAACACACATTATTATCTCTAACCCTTCTCTGCCTAGGACATAACCCAATTAAATTGCAAAGGAACTCCATTTCTCTAACCCTTCTGACCTAATGCTCTAAAATAACATTTTCCTCTAACCTAGCCAACCTACTTAACCTAGCTTGTTAATCCAACGAACCTAATTAACCTACCTATTTAACCTAGTTAGTTAATCTAGTTTACCTACATAATTACCCTAATTAAACTAGTTAACGCAGCTAGTTCTCTGTCAAAGCCCTAAATAAATTTTTGCACTAATTAACCTAGATAATTAACCTAATTAAACCTGACTAGTTCTCTGTCAAAGCCCTAACTAAATTTTGCACTAACCTAGATAATTAACCTAATTAAACTAGTTAACCTAACTACTTCTCTGTCAAAGCCCTAACTAAATTTTTTCCCTAACCTAGATAATTAAGCTAATTAAACTAGCTAACCTATGCATGAGAGACAGAGGAGGGGTGGGGGCTTACAGAGGATGGCTCCGGTGGTGGCGAGGGAGGCAGTGGTGGCGAGGGAGGCAGTGCTGGCGAGGAAGGCAGGGGTGTCTCCGATGACGGCGTGGAAGGCAGTTGTGGCGAGGGAGGATCCAGTGGCGTCGACGGAGGCTCCGGTGGCGTTGATGAGGCTGCGCGGCTCCGTGGCGTTGGGACGGCTCCGATGGCGTCGACGGCACATGGCTCTGGTGGCGTCGATGTCGGCAGGAGACGGCAGCGAAGTGGGGCGACGGTGAATCAGGGTGGGTCGAGGGATTTGGGGGAGATGTGGTGGCAGGGGGGAAATGGTTTTTTGGTTAAGTCAAATTTAGCGGTAGCGCGTTTCGAAAAACGCGCTATAGCTAAGATAGCTACAACGGTTTTCACAAAACGCGCTGCTGTTATAGCTATGTAATTTTCTTCCATTTTTTATTTTCTTTTCTGTTTCTATAGCGGGGGTCTAGGACACGCGTTGCAGCTATGTTAGCTGTAGCACCTCTTACAGACACACGCTACTGCTATGCCTTCCTCCGTTTTTTCGCTTTTTCAATTATTATGCTTTACATTTTATTTTTTCCTTTCTCCTTTTTCTATTTCTTTCATTTTCATTTACTTTTCTATTTGTTTTTCATCTTATTTTATTTCCATTAGTAGTAGCACTCTTCGTTGGAAACGCGCTACTACTTATACCCTAGCGGTAGCACGCTTCTTCCAAGCCCGCTACTGCTATGCGTATCCTATCATTCTACCAACAGGAATATTAGTAGTAGCGCTTTTGGAACTACACGCGCTGCTGCTAACGGTGTATCTATAGCGCGGTTTTTCCTCAATCGCTACTGCTATCTAGCAAGCGCTCTTTTTTAACATGTGTTGTTGCTAAATTTCTGTGTATAGGCTTTTCCCTAGCTAGGCTGTGCTTGTCGTGACTGTCCGGCGCTCCTGGCACAGGCCTGAATCCGTCGAAGATCAAGTCTCCACGAATATCCGCCGTGTAGTTCAAGTTTCCGAACCTGACCTGGTGGCCAGGGGCGTAGCTGTCGATCTGCTCCAGATGACCAAGCGAATTGGCCCATAGTGCGAAGCCGCCGAACACAAGGATCTGTCCGGGGAGAAGAGTCTCGCCCTGGACCGTGTTGTTGGTGATTGAAGATGCCATCAAGCCTTGCAGCGATGACACAGAGGAACTCTCAATGAAAGCACCAATGTCGGTGTCAAAACCAGCGGATCTTGGGTAGGGGGCCGATCTGTGCGTCTTAGGCTGATGGTAACAGGAAGCAAGGGACACAATGTTTACCCAGGTTCGGGTCCTCTTGATGGAGGTAAAACCCTACTTCCTGCTTGATTAATATTGAACAATGAGTAGTACAAGAGTAGATCTACCGCGAGATCATAGAGGCTAAACCCTAAGAGCTAGCCTATGATGGTATGATTGTAATTGTGATCGGCCTTCTAAGGGCCATCCTCTCTGGTTTATATAGACACCAAAGAGAGCTAGGGTTTACATGGAGTCGGTTACAAGGAAGGAAATATAATATCCGGATCGCCAAGCTTGTCTTCCACGCAAAGGAGAGTCCCATCCGGACACGGGCCGAAGTCTTGAGTCTTGTATCTTCACGCTTCAATAGTCCGGACGATGTATATAGTCCGGCTGTCCGGATACCCCCTAATTCAGGACTCCCTCACTCGTCAAGTGGGTTTCCCGGTTGGAAGCCGAAGCTTCGGTGGACCACGTCGACATGGAAAGGGCCAACACGCGCGAGCAACACACCCTATCGCACCTCTGGCAAGTTCGAGGCGAGGCGCAGGACGTCCGTGTCGGCGTTTAGCGTGTACCGCAGATGGCGGCCGGCATCGTCTAGTTAGCTAAGCGTAAGTTAGTACTTGTACGCTACTACAGTAGTAGTGGGAGTAGATAGTTAACTTGGCTATGATGGTTGTCAACATGAAAGTTCAGTACTCTATATGTGGATCAGACCTGTTACTTTGCTCTGAATGTTGAACTTTCTGTTTGAACATATGGAATGGGCTGTTACTTTTTAAAATGGGTTGTATTTGTCCTCCACGGGTTTAGAGGCTGACTTGTGGGCCTACCAAGTTGACGCGTACACAATCAGGAGATGATTGTACGTGGAAAGGATGACAGCAGGGACCCGCCAAGGTCATGGCAGTACGTAAGCAAGTGCCTCCTTATTTCAAGCCAATAAAAAATGGCTCCTCCTAATGGATTTCTAACATCTGGGTCCCATGCCGTTGTCAACATAGTCAATAAACGAGAGAATTGCACAACGAGCGGCTGACACCAGGGACCCAGCAGCTCGCCTAGTTATTTTTGTTTTGGGTTAATTTGATAAATGTCACTCCAAATTTGGTGTTTCCGAGAAATGCCACTACAATTTCCAAGCTTTGAAAAATGCCATTTCATGCCATTTCTAGTGGTATTTTTCAAAGTCTGGAGTGGCGTTTTTCAAAGTTTGCAAACTGCAGTGGCATTTTTCAATGTTTGCAAAAATTGCAGTGGCATTTTTAAAAGTTTGGAAATTGTAGTAGCATTTTTATGAATCGCCATAATTGGAGTGGCATTTATCTAATTTGTTTTTGAGACGGAAACAGGGTGTCAACTGGGCTGTGCGGGACACTCTGGCCTGTCTAGACGGCCTTTTCTTTTATGTTTACCACAAACCAACCCAGTAGTTTTTTTCTTTCTGAAAATGGCTAGCACAGTTTTTTTGTGATTTGTCAAATAAGTCGCTTAGTCAGGCCTGTTGGGTTGCAAATCTTTCAAGACGAGGAGAGCTTCAATCGGCTGGCCGAGAAAATGGCCTATCAGTAATGAGAAATGGGTTGTACATTTTTAAAACACATCAAACCGGCAATTAGTTTCAAATATCTTTTTTTCATTTCGAGATTTTAAATTGCATTGATTTTTATGCGTGGACAATTTATTGGATTTTATATTGATATACATTTATTTTTAAAATCAGACTGAATGTGACTCGAAATTTAGGGATTAAAAACAGTTTAGACCGCACCAACATATGCAAAATTTCGTATAATTTTTTAACCATGGCCACAATATGGGCTGTAATGCCAACGAAAAGAATATGGGCTTCAAAAAAACTGTAAGAATTAGCAAATGGGCTGTAAATTATTAGAAATAATGGCAGATGGCCTGTATGCTATTTTCCACATATTTGAGGCTTTTCTAAAAAAAAGGTTGACGCACAAGCAGTGACTGTTGGATGTCCATCCAACGGCCGTCGTGCTTCTTCAATCTCTGCTCTTCCTGCTCCAGCCGCTCAAACAAGCGCCGGCGGGACTGCCTGCTCCCTCCTCCCCGCAGCCGGCTGTGCTGCCGCGCAGGCCTCACCGGCCCACCGTACTCCCATCGCTGGCCTAGCCATCCCTCTACTCACCCACACCTGCTGTTATTCTCCGGCGACGGCAGACGAACCAGTAAACCCTCGTATAGTCGTACTCCCCTCCGCGTGGGAAACAACTGTCGAGTCTTCCCTGGCTCAGTGTCGTTCCCTTCATAGGCCTCGCCGTCATCCACCGCCCTGGTGCTCTCGGCATGGCGTGGTCAACATGGTCAACGACCAACATGCATCTGAAGTGGACTGTACGTGGAGAGGCTGACAGCTGGGTCCACGGCCGCATGCAAAGAAATGCCTCCTTATTACGCGCAAAATAATGATTCCTCCACCTGACATCTGGGACCCACAGAAAGGGCCTCTGTATTTCGCGAAAAAAACGTTACAGCCGTTGACAGTTCGGACCCACTAGCTATATCTTCGCATGCAAGGAAGTGCCTCCTTATTACGCACAAAAAAATTAATACTCCCCCTGCTAGCTGGGACCCAGTATAGTGGGCCTACTAAGTTGATGGGGATGGAGGGCTTTGTCAACTTAGTCAATATGCATGATTCTAACTCGAGTGACCGTACGATGTCCATCCAACGGGCGTAGTGCTTCTTCAACCTCTGGTCTTCTTGCTCTAGCCGCCCAAAGCAGCGCCGGTCGTGCCGCCTGCTCCTGCCTCCGGTGGCCGGCTGTGTTGCCGCGGAGGCCTCACCGCCCCCATACTACTCCCACCGGTGGCCAGGCCATCCCTCCACTCCACTCACCCACTCCCCCTGTTATTCTGCGGCTACGGCAGCCTCACACCACAACCGAACCAGTGAATCCTCATACTCCTCTACACGTGAGCATCCACTGCCGCATCTTCCCCGGCTCCGTGTCGTCCCCTTCCTAGGCCTCGCCGTCGTCCACCACTGTGGTGCTCTCGGTGTGGCGTGGTCAATGTGGTCAACGGCCGACTTCCATCGGAAGAGTTCTGTACATGGAGAGGTTGACAGCTGGGTCCACGGCCACAACCCAGTTTTTTTGTGATTTGCCAAGTAAGTCGCTTTGTCAGGCCTGTTGGGCTGCAAATCTTTCAAGACGAGGAGAGCTTCATTCGGCTGGCCGAGAAAATGGTCTATCAGTAATGAGAAATGGGTTGTACATTTTTAAAACACATCAAACCGGCAATTAGTTTCAAATTTCTGTTTTTTCATTTTGAGATTTTAAATTGCATTGATTTTTATGCATGGACAATTTGTTGGATTTTATATTGATATACATTTATTTTTAAAATCAGTATGAATGTGACTCGAAATTTCGGGATTAAAAACAATTCGGACTGCACCAAAATATGCAAATTTTCGTATAATTTTTTAACCGTGGCCACAATGTGGGTTGTAATGCTAAAAAAAGAATATGGGCTCCAAAAAAACCTTAAGAATTAGCAAATGGCTGTAAATTATTAGAAATAATGGCAGATGGGTTGTATGCTATTTTCCACAGATTTGAGGCTTTCTTAAAAAAAAGGTTGACGCACAAGTAGTGACTGTTGGATTTCCATCCAACGGCTGACGTGCTTCTTCAATCTCTGCTCTTGCTGCTCCAGCCGCTCAAACAAGCGCCGGCGGGACTACCTGCTCCCTCCTTCCCGCGGCCGCCTGTGCTGCCGCGCAGGCCTCACCGCCCCACCGTACTCCCATCGCTGGCCTAGCCATCCCTCTACTGACCCACACCTGCTGTTATTCTCCGGCGACGGTACACGAACCAGTAAACCCTCATACAGTCGTACTCCTCTCCGCGTGGGCATCCACTGCCGCGTCTTCCCCGGTTCCGCGTCGTCCCCTTCCTAGGCCTCGCCGTCGTCCACCGTTGTGGTGCTCTCGGCGCGGCGTGGTCAATATGGTCAATGACCGACTTCCATCGGAAGAGTACTGTACGTGGAGAGGCTAACAGCTGGGTCCACGGCAGCTGCAAGGAAGTGCCTCCTTATTACGCGGAAAATAATGATTCCTCCACCTGACCGCAGGGACCCACCGGACGGGCCACCGTATTTTGTGAAAAAAATGTTTTCCCCCTGACTGCTGGGACCCACCAGCTACATCTTCGCATGCAAGGAAGTGCGTCTGCGCAAAAAAATAATGATTCGCCCCCCTGACTGCTGGGACCCACCAGCTACATCTTCGCACGCAAGGAAGTGCGTGACAGTCGGGACCCACCTGGTCGAAGCATATGTAGCGTTGTCATTCTGGTCGCGAACGTGTACGTACATACAGGTAGATGTAGAGGCACGCACGTGTCATAGTAGAGGCGCGCACGTAGCATGTACATGTACGTACAGCGGACAGTGTGCAAGAAAGAAAATATGGCCACGTACGTACATACGGGCGAGGTCCGGAATGCCTACTCGCGGATACGTACGGCCAGGGCTTGTGTACATGGCTGGGTCAGAACGGAGAAACAGTGTCGTTGTCGTGTTCATGGGGAGCCAACCGGCTGGGTCGGAACGGAATGCGTCGTCGTGTTCATCGGGAGGGCTTGGACAGAATAGGCGATGGAAACGAGGCCTGGCGTACCGCAGAACGGAGGAAACGTCCTTGTGTTCGACCGGCCACATTTGAAACGGGATCCTGTTCACCAGGAGGGGTCTGGCATACCGCAAAATAAGGGAAACGGGCCTCCTATGGTCGAAACGTGGGTCATGTTGATCGGGAGGGGTGTGGCGTACCGCAAAACGGTCCAAACGGACTTGTGTTGGAGCGCTACAATCAAAACGAGGGTCCTGTTCCTTTGGACGGGTGTGGCGTACCGCAAAACGGGACTCCGCGGGATATTGTTCATCTCCACCGTCGACCTCCTCCAGCCTCCACGGGCTACTGTTCATCCACCGTCGACCTCCTCCAGCCTCCACCTGCGACTGTTCATCCACGGGCTCCTGTTCATCCAGCCTCCACCGCGTGCTACTCCACCGGCTACTGTTCAACCACCCCTCTCCACGGGCTCCTGTTCAACCACCCCTCCATGGGCTACTGTTCATCCACCCCTCCACCGTCTACTGTTCATCCAGCCCTCCACGGGGTCGTCCTATTAATCCAGCCCTCCATGGTGTCATGTTCATCCAGCCCCAACCGGCTCGATCGATCGGGGTCCTGTTCATCCAGAGGCAACGCCACGGGTCCTGTTCATCCACTCCCACCGATCATTGTTCATCCAACCCCCTCCCCCCCCCTCCCCCGCAACGCTCACTGTTCATCCAAACCCCCCTGCAATGTTCATTGTTCATCCAGAGGCAGCATCGATCGGCTTCAGTTAGCAGCAGTAGCAAAGGAATCGCTCGATCGCTCGGGTTCAGTAACGCGTGGCCTGCACTGCAATCGCTCGGGTTCAGTTAGGCGACGCCTCGCTCGGGTTCAGTTAGAGCCCAACGCCTCGCACACACACACGTACGTGTACGAGAGAAATGCGCATCGCTCGGCCCCCGACCACCCACCGTAACCGGGAAGTCCCCGAAACTTTCCTCGCCCTCGCTTCTACCACGGTTTTTTCCGTCATGGACGGCCCAAAGAATGTCATGCAGCTGCGTCTCCGGCCCGCCCAGGACGAAAAGCCCATTTTCTGTCATGATTTTTTGTCATAGAAGTAGGAGCCCACCACATCTATGATGATACCGGGTTTTGTCACAATTATCGTCATAGAAGTGTCATAAGTATGACTGAATTTTTTTTTCGTTCGGCCCAAAATGTCACGGATGTGTCTTTTTTTATAGTGGATGCTGGGAGCGAACTGTATGCCATGGAGCAATTCCATGATTACAGGATGGTTGATAACCGTTCTGTATTGGACCAGGCTCATGAGATACAGTGCATCACTAAGGAGCTGGAGCTCCTGAAGTGTGAGTTACCGGACAAATTTGTCGCGGGTTGCATTATTGCAAAACTCCCTCCTGGATGGAGGAACTTTGCTACTTCTCTCAAGCACTTGAGACGTGAATTCTCTGTTGAGGATGTCATCGGTCATCTCAGTGTTCAGCAGAACTCGAGAGCAAAGGACTCACACGTGAAAGGGGCAGCGTGTTCTTCTACTGCCAATGTGGTACAGAAGAACTTCCACAAGTTCAAGGGAAAGAACTCTGTCCAGCAGAATACTACCTTTAAGAAGAAGGGTAAGAAGAAAGAGAAAACGAGAGATGGTTGCTTTACTTGTGGTTCAGAGGAACACTGGGCAAACAAGTGCCCAAACAAGTATAAGAAGTCAGGACAGGAGTCCAAGTCTATCAATTTCACTCTCAGCAACAATGATGTGGCATCTAGGTATGGTAATCTGTTTACCATACTTTCAGTTTGTCATTCCACCGATTGGTGGGTTTCATTGGGGCCAATATTCATGTGTGTGCTGATGTGTCTGTGTTTTCTTCTTACCAGGTCGCACGAGATTGTTCCGTCCTGATGGGGAATGGCTCGCATGCTTCTGTTCATGGTGTTGGCACGGTAGATCTGAAGTTTACTTCGGGAAAGATCGTGCAACTGAAGAACGTGCAGCATGTCGCCGCCATCAAGAAGAATCTCGTTAGTGGCTCCCTTCTATGTAAAGAAGGGTTTAAGTTAGTATTTGAGTCTAACAAAGTAGTCGTATCTCGGTATGGACTATTTGTCGAAAAAGGATATGATTGTGGTGGCTTGTTCCGCCTTTCCCTGGAGGATTTCTCTAATAAAGTCCTGAACCAAATTCATTCTAATGTGAACAAATCTGAGGTTTGGCATTCACGTCTTTGTCACATAAATTTCAGTTGTATGACGCGGCTAGCTAAAATGGAGTTAATCCCGAGTTTCACTTTAGCCAAAGGCTCTAAGTGCCATGAGTGTGTGCAAGCTAAGCAACCTCATGAGCCTCACAAGCTTGCGAAGGAGAGACACCTGGCACCGTTAGAGCTCATACATTCAGATCTCTGTGAGATGAATGGTGTGTTGACTAAAGGTGGAAAGAATTACTTCATGACTCTGATTGATGATTCCACTAGATTCTGCTATGTGTATTTGTTAAATACCATGGATGAGGCTCTACACTAGTTTAAAGTCTATAAGGCTGAAGTTGAGAACCAACTTGATAAGAAAATAAACGAGTCTGGTCTGATCGGGGTGGAGAGTACTTTTCTAATGAGTTTGATCTATTCTGTGCGGAACATGGTATTATTCATGAGAGGACGCCTCCCTACTCACCCCAGTCAAACGGGGTTGCCGAACGAAAAAACCATACTCTAACTGATTTGGTTAACGCCATGTTAGATACATCGGGTTTATCCAAGGCATAGTGGGGGAGGATGTATTGACATCATGTCATGTCCTGAATAAAGTTCCCACAAAGGATAATGAAACTACTCCCTATGAGCAATGGGAAAAGAAAAGAACTACACTCTCTTACTTACGCACTTGGGGCTGTTTGGTGAAAGTCAACGTGTCGATAACCAAAAAGCACAAGTTGGGACCAAAGACTGTGGATTGCATTTTCCTTGGCTATGCCAATCATAGCGTTGGCTATAGATTTCTAGTGGTGAAATCTGATGTACACGACGTGAAGGTCGGCACGATCATGGAGTCTAGGGATGCTACATTCTTTGAGGATATTTTCCCCATGAGAGATATGCAAAGCACTTCTAGACTGGAATCTGATGAGACTCCTGAACCTACCATTCCGATGGAATATTATGAACATAAAAGTGATGAGAGTTCCACGGAGTATGACGAGGAAGCTCCTATTAGGAGCAAGAGACAAAGGACTACAAAGTCTTTTGGTGATGATTTCCTCGTGTACCTTGTGGATGATGTCACTCACAGTTCCATTTCAGAAGCTTAAGCATCTGGAGATGCTGACTACTGGAAGGATGCGGTCCATAGCGAGATGGATTCCATCTTGGCTAACGGGACCAGGGAGATCACTGATCGTCCTTATGGTTGCCAACCATTAGGATGTAAGTGGGTGTTCAACAAGAAGCTTAGGCCCGATGGTACTGTTGAGAAGTACAAGGCTAGGCTTGTGGCCAAGGGTTATACCCAGAAAGAAGAAGAGGATTTCTTCGACACTTACTCACCTGTGGGGAGACTGACAACCATTCGAGTGTTACTCGCTTTGGCTGCCTCGCATGGTATTCTCATTCGCCAGATGGACGTTAAGACGACTTTCCTTAACGGAGAGCTAGACGAGGAAATTTACATGCAAGAGCTAGATGGCTTTGTAGTAAATGGTCAGGAAAGAAAGGTGTGCAAGCTAGTGAAATCCTTGTATGGCCTGAAACAAGCGCCTAAGCAATGGCATGAGAAGTTCAACACTACTCTGACATCTGCTGGCTTTGTTGTTAACGAAGCTGACAAATGTGTATACTATCGCTATGGTGGGGGCGAAGGAGTTATACTCTGTCTGTATGTCGATGACATACTGATATTTGGGACCCACCTTAAGGTCATTGAGGAGGCCAAGGCTTTTCTATCTCATAACTTTGAGATGAAAGACCTGGGAGTGGCTGATGTTATCTTGAACATCGAGCTACTAAGAAATTCTGAGGGTGGAATTACACTTTTGCAATCCCACTATGTTGAGAAGATTTTGAGCCGTTTTGGATATTCGGACTGCAAACCTTCTGCAACACCATATGATCCTAGCATGCGGATTCGAAAGTTCGAACGCACAGCTGTAGATCAATTAAGATATTCTTAAGTGGTTGGTTCACTGTGTACCTAGCATGTGCTACTCGTCCTGACATCTCATTTGCTGTGTGCAAACTGAGCCGGTTTGTTTCCAATCTAGGAGATGTGCATTGGCATGTTGTTGAGCTAGTGATGCGTTACTTGCAAGGTACTGCGAACTATGGAATTAACTATTCTGGGTACCAACAGTACTTGAGGGGTATAGTGATTAGAATTGGATATCTGATGCTGATGAGATGAAAGCCACAAGTGGACATGTCTTCACACTTGGTGGTGGTGCTGTTTCTTGGAAGTCTTGCAAGAAGACGATCTTAACCAGATCGACTATGGAAGCAGAACTCACAGCATTAGACACATCCTGCGTCGAAGTAGAATGGCTTCGAGAGATTTTGATGGATTTGCTGGTGGTTGATAAACCAGTGTCAGCTGTCCTTATGAACTGTGACAATCAAACGGTGATTGCCAAGGCTAAGAGTTCAAAGGGCAACATGAAATCCACAAAGCACATAAGAAGAAGATTGAAATCTGTCAGAAAATCAAGAAACTCTTGGGTAATAGCATTGGATTATATCCAGACGGCTAAGAATCTGGCAGACCCTTTTACTAAAGGGCTATCACGGATTGTGATAGAAATTGCATCCAGGGATATGGGTATGAGACCCACGTAAGTTGCCATGGGGGTAACCCAACCTATGTGATCGGAGATGCCATGAATTAGGACATGGGAAAACAATCCAGCGGTCAACTGAGGAGAGTATCCTTAATTACCCCACTCCGTTGGAGATGCAATAATATTCTCAATTCTGTAAGGCAGGCTGACTTTCGTCTTAATGTGTTCCAAAGCTTATGTAAGCAAGATGCTAACCTACATAGCATTCTTTGGAGGAACACACCTATGTGAGCCCGGCTGCTGGTCACAGTCTATGAGATTGGATGATCTCTAGTAAGCTCATGAGAAGGTACGGAGTATGACTAATAAGCTCCACCCGTGGGGTTTAGCCTTTGGCGGCCACGTATCCGCTGACAATAGGCGAAACTTCTACACACCAAACTGACAATTCAAGGCATAGTCCATTGTTCAGTTGTGAAGAAGTCTAATCCTGTTGCTCTAGGTGGAAGTTCAACTTAACAGTCTCCACTAAAATTTCTGATATATTAAACATTGTTTGGAACAGTTGACAAACTTATGTGCCTCGAGATCTAATGGGGGATTGATGGATTATGGATGGGCTTAGGCCCATATAAGACACTAATCCCTTGTTAATCTTGAGGCCCATGTATCAGATGGCAGGTGGTGGGAAGTTTAGTCCCACCTTGCTAGTTGAGGAGAGTTGAGACCCCTTTATAAGGGCTGCTCTATCACTTGCCGTTGGGAGCTTGAAGAGGAGTGGTACATGCGTGCTCCTCCTCCTCCGCCGCCCGCCTCACCACGCCTCGCCTCGCCTCGTCACGACGCATGCACGTCGCGGGTTGCGGGAATGAGCTGAGCCGAAGCTTATTTTTGCCGCTCAAGAACGAATTAATTAATCAGGGATTAATCAACAAGTCGCTAATAGGTGGGCCACTGTCCGAGACGTTGGACTGTGGGCTGACTTGCCTTGCCGGGATTCATCGACTCCCTTGCCGGGAGTGCGACCCTTCTTTAAATCCCTTGCCCGGAGTGTGTCGACTCGGTCGTGGGCCTCCGCTAGGCCCACGACTTTCTCCACGACGGCCTATATAAGAAGGCTCTGCCCAGTGGAGTGACCTAGTTCGGTTCACTCACTCCCTCTCGCGTAACCTAGCTGTCATCTACTGTTTCTTGCTCTGTGCTGCCTCCGGCGACCCCATCCCGACAACCGCGTGCACGGTTGGTCGGGAGAGCAGGTGCCTCCGGAACCCTGT
The DNA here is from genome assembly GCF_018294505.1 of Triticum aestivum. Lineage (NCBI taxonomy): Eukaryota > Viridiplantae > Streptophyta > Magnoliopsida > Poales > Poaceae > Triticum > Triticum aestivum. The sequence goes on from NC_057795.1 coordinate 664,142,255, forward strand.
CGTTCGAGATCCTACCCGGGAGAACGGCAATAAGGTTTTTGGGGAGCGTCTCGGTGCGACTGCTCCCGATCCTTCCCTAGCTCCGTCGGCCTCTGCTTCCACTACTTCCCCTGTATCAACACCATGGCCGACGACGACGACGCCAAGAAGCAGGCCACGGACGAAGCCGAGGCGACTGCTGCCGCCGCCGCATTGGCCTGGCCAACCGGAGGGTCTGGTCTGTTCATCCCTCATTTACTAGTGTTTGTGCTAGGTGTAGATGTGCTGCTCATAGATGGTTTGCTTCTATGTTCTATACGTGCTAGTATGCATAGGAATCGGTATGAGATGCATACCATATTTGCCATGCTTACTGTTTACTCATGGATTAGTTTAATTGGAAAAGTGCTAATATTTCCAACACGTAGTGTTTGTGACACGGTGTGCATCTTTCTAAGAAGATGGTCAATGTAAATCGGTGAGGCATGGGTGCAACTACAAACCCGGGCAGTAAAAGAACAACGAATAAATACACCCCAAAGAAATCAACGAGCACCAATCACACAACATGCCCATCACACAGACATGCGGTCTGCCGGTCTAAACAAACACATGCAAAACTAGTTCCCCAACCTAAAAAACTCATGCAAAACCATCCCCGAGACAACAGATACCACAAGCCAACTACCCCACCAGTTAACCAGACGACCCCACCATGCAAAATTGACCATAAAACTTTCACCACACACGTCACACCCCCAATGGCAAACTGCTTACGGTTCAAGAGTATTTAATCCTCTAGAGGATTGGATGATCCCCCACCCTGCACCAAATCCCCTCGGGGAACAAATACATGTCACTCTGCAATTCATGTCAATTATTATGCATTTGGTTAATCCTTCGCTACAGATAGAGAGAGAGATCAGAGAGTGGACAGGTGAGAAGCACACAGTGGAGAAACGCGGACCAGCGCCCTCCTCCTCCTCCTCGCGTGCTGCCAAGCCAATAACACCAGCCCCCGGGTCGCACGCGCGTGCGGCTCCGGAGGCGCCCCTAACCCTAGGAAACCAGAGGCACCTGATCTCCCTTCCCCAGCCGCTGTCGCCGCCGGCGCCGGCGATGGCGGCCACGCCTGGTCGTCGAAGATGGTGGGCGAGGGCGGCGCTCCCTGACGAGCCCCTTCGCGCGGAGGTGGGTCGTCCCTGGGGATGCGATGGTGGTGGATGGCCGGCAGCGCGAGGATGCGGCGGGCTTCTCCGGTGGGCGGAGTGGCTCTTGGAGGAGCGGCGGAGTCGGCGGGGAGGCAGCAGGGGCGGTGGAGCTGGGTGGCGCGCCGGCGCTGCTTGGAGGCGATGGCGCTGGATCTCGGCTTCGGAGGCGGCGACACTGTGGAGGCTCTGTCAGGAAGGAGCTCCTGACGAGCAGCGGGCTTTCGGCCTCCTCCGCGTCGGGGCTGGTGTGGTGGCCGCCGGGTGGTGTTGGCGCTGGAGCGGTGATTGGAGAGGAGGGTCAGATCTGGATCTTTCCGGATTTGATCTGGGCCGGAGGGGATGGGGTCATGCGTGGATGTCCCCTGGAGCGGGTGACGACCACGGTGGTGACCCTGATCCATGGCCGAGGTGTCGGAGGCTGCTGGCTGAGGTTGGTGGTCGATGTTGGGGCCGCATTCCTCTCTGCTGTGCGTGGTGTCGGTGGACTATGGTTGTGCGGCTTCATCGGCGAGGAGCTGTGGCGGCGGCGGTGTGAGATTACAAGTACAGTGCTGCCCCAATCCTTGGAGGTGGGGCGATGTGCGGCATCACGGATGAAAATCTTGTCCGGTTTTGCTGGGCCGGCGGCGATGGCACCCGTGGGTGTCTTACCCCTCCTTGGAGGCGTCGCCGAGGTGCGTCGACATCCCCTCGCTCGCTTGGTGTTGGTAGTTGTCTCCGGGCGAAAGCCTTGATTCGGTGCAGGATCGGCACGATGGCGGCGTCCTCGACGTCGTCCCTCTGGTGGGAGCATTGTGTCTGGAGACACGGGTTGGAGGTTCTTCGTTGCACTCCTCCAGCGCTCGCCACTGTTCATGATCGATCATCCGCGGCGCAATGTACGATCGTCGCTAGTGATTCCAAGATGGTACCTTTCTCGGGTCTGATCGAGTCCCGCCATTCTCCTGCCATCTCCTTTAGGCATTAAGGGTGGATGGTGCGTCGGCAAGAGATGCTCGGTGGGAGTTGCAGTTCTTCGGAGGTGGCTGGCATCGATTGAGACGCGGCGAGGTTTTCTGTTTTGGGCAAGTTCCTTTGCGTTGTAGTGGTGTTTTCATAGGTGGCTGTCTTTGGACTAGCCGGATGTGGAGTTCATGCTACACTTGTTGTTCGCAGCGAGTTGTAGTCATCTTGTATTTGTAATTCTCTCTTCTTTTATAAAGCTATGGTACGCAATTTGCGTACTCTCGAAAAAAAGAAGCACACAGTGAGAGAAATAGAGACCACCCTGAAGAGGTCTTGTCGTCGGCTGCCTCCTCTTCTCCGGCGTGAGGCGGTAGGGGAGATTGGTTGAAGTACAGCTAGGGTTTCGGCCGGGCTCCATGGTTGTCTGGGTCACCGCCAAGCTCATGCCACTTCCCTTGAATGTTGTGCCGATAGTGCGCTATAGCTGAACGGAGAGAGGGAGACGAGGTCGGGGCGAGAAAGAGGTTGCGTAACGTTTCACACGAGGGTTTGCTTCCACTGAATGGGTCACGTGGGTCATTTCCCGGAGATTTCAACGAGGTTTGGGAGGGATTTGGCCCAGGCCGGGATCCAACCCCGTCCAGGGCTAAACCCACGCGGATCGGCCGGGTTTTGGCCCGAATGGGAACCACTGAATGGGTCACGTGGGACATTTCCCGAAGATTTCAACGAGGTTTGGGAGGGATTTGGCCCAGGCCGGGATCCAACCCCGTCCAGGGCTAAACCCACGCGGATCGGCCGGGTTTTGGCCCGAATGGGAACCACATTAAATACGAATGGCATGAGAAAAAATATGAACCATGACCCAGTTGGTGGAGATGTTGTACAATCTCTTTTCGTCAACCACGTGACACCACCAATTTGTAAAGTGACACTGTTGCTGTCGATCTCTCCATACTACTCCCTCCATTCGAAATTACTTGCGTACAAATGAATGTATCTAAATGTATTTTAGTTCTAGATACATCCATTTTCGAGACAAGTAATTCCGAACGGAGGGAGTACTATGCTTAATTGTGGCAGATGAAAAAAAATTGTCAAATGATAAATCATGGTCGAATTGTACAACATTTCTCCACCAAAAAGAACCATCCATAAGTAGTGATACATTTATAAGCATTGATCATCAGGATGATCACTAAACAAGCTTCACAATGATTCACTAACGACAAGCAATTGCAAAATCTTTTAGAAGCTATAAGGCTACATTTAAAAAAGAAAATAAGTGAGCCCTACTGAAACCGTCTATTTCAACAGTATAAATTACATTTCATGAAGACAGTGCTTGACTCGACTGCTTAATAGAACCCGATGCATTGCAACTGCTCTAACTGAAAAGGAGCTGCATAGTTCACTGACTACTGTCCAAGGTCTTGTAATACGGTGGCCCACGAACTAGCAAGACATGGCTGGACTTTAGTGCTCCACTCCAAAGTCTGTATCTGAACTGATGACTAGCGGCTCCCATGGCTGGACTTTAGTGCTCCACTCCAAAGTCTGTATCTGAACTGATGACTAGCGGCTCCCATCAGTCACAGTTTGTATCTGAACTGATGACTAGCGGCTCCCATCAGTCACAGTTTGTATCTGAACATTTTATAATCACTGCAAATCGCAACCACCAGCAATACGAATAGAGAATTTACCACACCTCAAGTCAACAGATACAGATAAACGTTTGGTCTCAAGTCCAAACGAAAAGAAAGTCAGGGGAAATAAACAGAAAACAAAATTAAGAATCAAATGAAACCAGAGGAAATATTGTTTGCTGGTGCTCAGATTCTATGGGTCTATAGTTGTCGTTCACGGGGATTTCCCATCAGTACGAGGAATGTTTTATAATCACTGCACCAACAAAGGTTTAATCAATCCTACAATAACTAGAATTATAATCCATGAAAAAAAAGATAGAACAGTAGAGATTAAACTGGAATTTGGGGGCGAGCGTAACCCAAGATCTTGTGCTCTAGGCGCCACCAGAATACCTCTTGGGAGCGTTGTAAACGGTGGGCGGACATGGGTCAGTGCTCCCCGAGTGAACCAACAAAACACAACAACATTTAACAAGATAAACATCAAAAAGGAGAAGGCGGAATAATTAGATCAGGAAATGAAGACAACAAAGTAAGATAGAAATAAAGATAAATTGGGGATTTCATAAGGCTCAGACATCCAAGGAAGGAATTAGCAGCATTAGCTCTCAAGCCTGGCAGGGCGAAAGCTCTTAGGCGGCAACTGCGAATGTTTTGAGAAACAAGCCTTTAATTTATCATCACTGCCATAACACATCCCCAAATAATCAAATCATATTGATCACAACTGATTAACTACTCATTCATCCAATAACAGGCACTCTGGACCGGCCAAATACAATGCTAACAACATTAAAGAGAATCAATAGGAGACCCGCTTAAAATAATGCACACAGCTGAACCAAACCAGCTGCAAATGGAGATTCCAGCCCAGACCGAACGCAATCACAGAACAGAAACTAAAAGAAGTGAAACACCACCAGAATTGAATTTTTACTTAACAAAACATCAAGAAATCAAAATTATGTCATCTGAAGAGAAGAGGATTTATTCATGGTTTGTAATGAACAATTATAAATATATGAAAATAAATAAATAGCTGTGCCACTATGATGCATTTGCTTTCAATTGTTCAGTTCATTTCAAGTCAGTTTAAGATCATGAGGTTGTTTTTTCAGTCAAAACGTCTAATCATGTTCAGTCAAATGTCCTGTTTATAAGGCCTTGTGTGATTCATAGTATTTTTATATGATTTTTATAGTTGCAAGCTCTTGGAAAGATGTGTGAAAAATTCCTATGCTTCCATCAAACAAACACTTGGATCAATTCCTTTGTTTTGCATCCAAAGGATTCAAATGGGCATGGTATGGCAATCCGCCATCTTTCCTATTCCTATGAATAAAAGTAGCCTTGAGTCAGCTAAAGATCATGTTCACTGTCTTTCAAATACAAAATATCGGATCATATTCATGTGTTGTTAAGCTTCAGTTGCCAATGGTGTAACAATCTTCTGACCATGATCTGCTTGAAGTATTCGCATTCAAGATCCAAATAGCCAAAAGTTAAAACAGGAAAGAGATCTGGATTCCGAAGAAGAATGAGAAGGAGAAAATATGAAAAAAGAATAGACATAAAAACAGATCAATTTATCTTGGGGAAAATCAGAAACATCAGAGAGATTCCCATTATAGACGTAGTCTGTCATTAACCTGAAATTCAGGGTTCTGATGTCCCTGTCTTGCTATCATCATTTGCTTCAATTGATCCCCAAACAAGAAATTTACTGCCAGCAAAGCATAGAGAAACCAAATCATGTGGTTCTTTAATTCTACAAAAAAAATGTCAAAATACAAAATATCAAATTGGGTATGAGAAACATATACTGATAATAATGTTCTTAAGACTACTAGACTAGCTTCACGGAGGGAAGCCGGAACATCCACCTCGGCTAATCTGAAGAGCAGAAGATTCACTCTCCGAGCAATGCAACACCTCCATTGCCATTGTAATCAGAAAAAAGGGCTGCCTGAATCACTGATAGCTCCATCAAGTTTTCTAGGTGAATTTTCACAAAAGAAGATGCAAAAGAACCAGCAAAATTGTGACTCATTTCACGTACTCAACTGACCAAGCACTGATTGATATGTCAAAAACGTCAAACAAAAGAATAGCAAATTGAATTGAAACAGATAGATAATGTTCTTAAGACTACTAGGCAAGCTTCAAAGGGGGAAGCCAGAGCCTGCCCCTCAGCTAATATGAAGAGCAGAAGATTTAATCTCTAATCAACACAACACCTCCATTCCACTGAAATCAGAGACATTCGCACGGGCAGGGCTCTCCATCCATAGGTCCCTTGGGTAGGCAACCCGCAACCAAAACACAAAGGAAACCAAATTTGTAAGGAACAAGTAGATCATCCTTAAGAAACTGTAAAAGAAACCAAATTAAGTTCGAAACAGATAGAAAATGTTCTTAAGACGAGGATCAGAGGGAAGCAAAGCCCCTCAGCTAATCTGAAGATCAGAAGCATGAAAAAAATAGCAAAACTTGCAGTGGCAAGAACAAATCAAGCATTTCCTCAGTTCAGGTCTCCAAATTGCTTCCGCACAGCGCCATGAGATGGCACATCAGAAGAACGAAAGTATTTAGTTTGATCATCATTGGACAGCTTTAAGCATTAAATCAAAATCTCAAAAGGAAATTGTCCCTCAGAACATTTGCACGGATGCATCAACAGATTGGTATTTTTTTCAGAAAAGGTCGACATTTAAAATTCAAGTTTTGCTAAGCTTTCAAATGACGTAAACAGATTTCGTCTTTGGATCAATCTTGCTGTATGCTTAATGTTGAAGCTGATTTGCTTCGCATATTGATCTGACCAAACAATGAGCAACCAAAAGATCATCAAATTAAGCAACACAACACCTCCATTGCCAATGTAATCAGACAAAGAGGCTGCCTGCATCATTGCTCATTCAGTTATTACAACGGAGGATGTTAGAAAAGGGAGACAAGGATTATATCATCACTGCAGCAGTTACAGTCTAGCTGTGTCTATTTTCCCAAAAACTAGAAGAGCCTTCATTGGCTGTACCAAATTATAATGAAGAAATCATAAGAAAAATGTGAGTGGGCTCAGATACAAAAGAGATGTTCATATCACGACTGCCCACAAAGGGAAGTCTCATAATGAGCTGGGTAATAGTATCATCATTGCAAAAATAATCAAGGCCCCAGCCCACAACGACTACAGAAACAAATTCAGTGGTTTCTCAAGATAAGGGTTTTCTCAACAAAGATTTGTCAGTTGTTTGGTCACTCAAAGATCAAGTACAGTGGACTCTGCTAAAATCATGTAAATTGCTTTGTCAATCAGAATGCATAATATGTTCATCCGTTTGTTTTGGCAATGATGCTCTGTGGTAGGCATAATGCGGTTGATAAACAAAGGTGTTCTTCCACACCGAGCTATGAGATAGCGCATTAGAACTTCAGAAGAACAAAAGTATTTAGTTTGATCATCACCGAACAAAACTGACTGAGCTTTCTGCAAGTTTAATCCTCCAAAGCACGTGCAATGCTGGCTTTCTTCCGCCAAATTAACGAGCTACAGACTCAGGAACTAAAATCTCTGAGAAATAAAAATATGTACTATGTTAGAAATGTGCCAGAAGACAGGTAACATGACACGGTTTGACAGAGCGTCATGCTGTTTAATACTGGCCGGTGTTTCCATTCATCTATGCTTCCCTCTACGGGATGACCAAACTGTTATCAACAGGCCATCCTTCCAGTTGTGAAGCAACAAACACAAAAACAATTTTCCATCACAAACTACAAGCAGAAAAAACATGAAAAAAATAGCAAAACTTGCAGTGGCAAGAACAAATCAAGCATTTCCTCAGTTCAGGTCTCCAAATTGCTTCCGCACAGCGCCATGAGATAGCACATCAGAAGAACGAAAGTCTTTAGTTTGATCATCATCGGACAGCTTTAAGCATTAAATCAAAATCTCAAAAGGAAATTGTCCCTCGGAACATTTGCACGGATGCATCAACAGATTGGTATTTTTTCAGACAAGGCCGACATTTAAAATTCCACAAGTTTGCTAAGATTCAAATGATGTAAACAGATGTCATCTGTGGATCAATTTTAGCTGTATGCTAATGTGATTCGTTTCGCATATTGAACTGACCAAACTCTGATCAACCAAAAGAATATCAACTTGAGCATTGCCATTGTAGGGGCCCATCTGCAAGCCTTTGGGTTAGTTTCATGTTCATTAACAGTTTACCATTTTTCCTATCCTATGAATAAAAGTACATCCAGGTCAGTATGTTCATTGTTTTTAGATAAAAAATCTCTGTTCACTTTCATGTAAATGTTATTAAGCTTCAGTTGCCAATTGTGTAACTGCTTTATATATCGTTGGATCTATCTAGCTGTATGCACGATGAGGCCGACCATGGGCTGAGCATTGCCATCCAAGATCTGAATTGCAAGAGCATATTCCAAAGAAGACTGATTGAAAAGGAAAAAACAGATCAATTTAACTTGGGGAATCGAAAACATCAGAGAGATTCCCATTATAGACGTAATCTGTAATAACCCTGAAATTCAGGGTTCTGATGTCCCTATCTTGCTATCATCATTTGTTTTCATGGATCACCAACCAATTATTGAATTACCATTTCACAAACAAAAAAGGTCAAAATTAAAATCGGGTATGAGAAACATACTTATAATAATGTTCTTAAGACTACTAGACCAGCTTCAGGGAGGGAAGCAGGAGCCTCCCCCTCAGCTAATCTGAAGAGCAATAGGTTTACTATCCGAGCAACGCAACACCTCCAATGCCACTGTAATGATAAAGAGGCTGCCTGAATCATCGCTCGTCACAGAACTACAATGTTCGACAAAGTTTGTAACGAGGGCTATTAGATGTTCTTAAGACTACTAGACAAGCTTCAACGAGGGAAGCAGAGCCTCCCACTCAGCTAATCTGAAGAGCAGAAATTTAATCTCCGAGCAACGCAACACCTCCATTGCCATTGTAATGGACAAAAGGGCTGCCTGAATCGTCACTCGTTGGGTCTGATTTGCAAGACTGAAAATTAGAAACAAAAATTCATTGGCTATACATAAATCAAATGTCAGCAAAAGTTTCAACCTCACAAAAAATAAAGAGTTTGAAGCAAGATGATTGAAGAACAAATTGCTTTATAGTGTCCGAAGGCAAACTTGGTAGACACAGCACGGGAAGGGCTGTCCATCCATAGGTCCCTCGGATGGAAAACAGAAGGTTAGATACCATAGTATGATAAAGATGTATCCATAGCAACAGATGTGACAGAACCAGGAATATCACACATCCACAAAATCCACGGCATCTCGTCACCGTGCGAAGATTAAAAATTTGTTAGAGAGGCCTCAACGAGGGAGATTCAACACCTCTCTGCTGGGATCTTCGCCGAAAGAAAACAAAATTAACACGGAAAGAAAACCACAAAGGCTATGCTCGAGGGAGGACACTTGCAGTGGAGAGAAGCAACTGTTGTTTACAGTGTCATATGACACTTCCTATGGTCTGAGAAACTTCACAGGGATAATTTAAGTTGAACGAAATTAACAATGCAAAAACTACAGAAGACCTGAAGCTAATGGTTTTATGCCTCAGAAAGCCGCAAAAATATCATCATTCAGTATCTGACGGTAATTCCAACATAAAGCTAATCATCATGGGCTTCAATTGCATTATAGATCCAACTTGGAAGACAAGATTGTAAAAAATGATGAAAACAAGATGTATCATCAGAATACAGAAGACTTCTGATTCACAGAAAATTAAGCACTGTGTCCGAAGGTGTCCTAAGATTGTTTCAAAGTTTCAGAAAAAATAACACTGAAATCTGATGGATTCAGTTGCAAAGATGACATCATATGGGCTGCGCAAGCTGCCCTCGGATCAAGTGTTGGATTATGCATCAATACTTCCTCACGATCCAAACAGATCTTGTAGATGTAAGAAGAAGCAACAAAGATTGTACAAAGATACAGAGTTGCTCAGTGGTGGCAATATTTAATTGGTTCGATTCTGCCAGCGATGTCGTCAATGCTTTCAGAAGAGGGAGCTTGTTATCCTCATTGCAACTACGTCCTCCAATACAAGCTAAAATAAATAAACACAAAACGCAGCATGGAAGTGAAGGATCCAAAGATAAGAACAATGAACTTCAGTTTTAAAAACTCAGTGTCAGATGGCTCGGTTCAGAAGGTTAATCGGCATACAAATCAACTCCTGAGAGAAAACCTGTGATTTGGTCTGTTGAGCTTGAATTTTGCAAATCGTCACTGCCATCACCCAGGAAAAATAAGTAGAAAAGAAAACCAAACCAACAGTTCAAAATTTTCATCTGCCGAGTCAGATTCAAAAATATGTCAATCAGCAGAGATCCACCTAGGCGGATCCTAAGACTGGGGCAACAAATATGAAATCATCATCCTCAAAAACTGGCCTAAAGAATCATTGCAAACATCAAAGTACCTATTGTAGATGGTCTACCAATTCAAAAACAACTAACTATGCAAGTGCCGCCTAATCAAAGATCCCGAAAATATGAAATTCCATCTATTACTCTTAATTCTGTCATTTCTGTATTATTCCAAAAAAATTCTTTTTCTTGAGATGTGTCATCCCAATAAGTTCATTAACTGCCTAATGTGTAGTAGAATGGCTTTGTAGAGGTCACTAGCATTAACATTAAAGTTCTGAACATATTATATGAAGCTAGGTAAGAACATAGCGATTAATCAAACCTGAAAGATGATATTGAGTGAATGTCTCGTCACTGCTCCAAATACAAGTAAAACATTCTCCAAAATTATTCCTCATATCCAAATAGCTTTACTGGGTAGGTATGGTTTCTCATATGAAATTTGAACTGAATTTAAACAGGAAAGCTACAGTATGCAATCACAGTTTGGTCATCTGTGGCTATGCACTTGTGATGGTCAGCCTACCTCAGACAAGTTATACTAGTACAAAAACAAATTATGCTTTCCACATGTAACATGTAACAAACAATATGGTACTCAGAATACGGGTGGTGATATAGCAGGATGGTCGGCAGCGCAAATACCAATCTTCACCGTCCTCTACAACAAATTCAGACATGAGGTTGCAAAACATAAACACACAAATTGTTTGATTCTCCTGAGAAAGGGCAGGTTGTAGGGTCGTCAGATAGGAGCGAAAGACTATTTTTGTTCAAGTAATCACGATTTGATCATATGAACTATGCACTTGTGATCATCATTCGACCTTGGCAAACCAATAATTCAAGAGACAACCAAAACATAGTGATGATAGAAAAGGACATAAGGAATCGAGGATTCGTGGCGCCTCAGAAGGAAGGCAGTAGGTTATGTAATCATTAGCGATTTCATTGAGAAAGGTTCACACTAATCATCATCGGCATCAACCACAGAACGCATCTAATAAAACTGCAGATCAAGAAAGAAGCAAGATCGCTGGCCTCATAGAGAAGATTAGATCGTTCCACATGAAGAGAATTCGGACATATGCTTGTCTATAATTCAGTTTAATCCTTGGCCGCCGATAAACAAACAAAACAGACCAGGAGAAGAATGTGGTTAAAGCAATGCTCAGTGGAAAGAGAAGTCGTTTTTGGTTTGAAGGCTCACGGTGACAGAAGCCACCACTGCCAAAACCTATATGAATCATCATCGCATCGCAAGAACGAAAAGGATAATCGAAACAAGAAAGAAAGAAAAAGGCTTCAGTGTGTGTAACAACATGAATCGATCAACGGCGGACGAATCCGCCTCACCGAAATCCGCTCAGATCCATTCGGACCTGAATCATCACCAGCCAAGCAAAACCAACTCTCTTCATTTTCTATAACAACAAAGCAAAACTACTGGTTTGAGAAGGACTCGCGGACGAGATACTTGGGTTACATCCATCTCGCAGACGAAGAAACTGCCTCAAAACACGGAATGGCTTTGGGACAGAGTGAGTTTGCTTTTATACTCCAGAAGTACAAAAACAAAAACAAAAAAGTGACAAATCTCAAAGAAATTTTCGTTCTGTGCCGACGGAAAGGGCCCGGAGAATCATCGAGTAATCAATCAGATCCGGGCGAGTTGAAAGCCGGATTGGGGGTTCGATCTAGCAAGATGGCAGCACGATTTGCCGATTGGCTGGGGTCCTGGGTAACGAGGCCCAGACAAGAAGCTGATCTTGCAGAAACCGTACAACGAAAAACATTCGAATCGAGAAACAGAAAACACAGAGGGTCAATCAAATCGAGAGAAGACAAGAACAGCGACGAACTGGGAGGTGCGTCCGCGGTGACGTCCTCACCGTCCTCAAACCCCCCGGGAAGAACGAACGGAAAAGAGGTTCGGAAACAAGGAAGACAGGTCGAGATCGGAGATCTGCGGGAGGAGGAAGAGGGAAGAAGAACGCTGTTTACTGGGACAGGGGAGGTGGCGGCGTGGGGATTCATATAAAGGAGCTCCCGCTAGGGCAGATTAAGAAAAAAAATTGAGGGGTGGGAAGATTAATACTCTTTTTTTTTAGAAGAGGGAAGAAGATTAATACTCGTGTCGGTGGATGCGTTCTGTGTTCTGCTCGGCCCGTAGGCCCAGAACTAACAGGGCCGCCGAACCCATCCCATGCTGGTCATTTTCGCCTCGTTTTTTTTTAAGTAACCACATATATTTCATGAGAAGAATGGTTCACAATGTTTTTTTTTTAGAGTACCCGAATGCGTATCATTTTTTTATACTCCCTCTGTTCCCAAATATTTGTCTTTCTAGGCATTTCAATGGACACAGCATACGGATGTATATAGACATATTTTATAGTGTAAATTCACTCATTTTGCTTCGTATGTAGTCACTTGTTGAAATCTCTGGAAAGACAAATATTTGGGAACGGAGGGTGTAGAAGGCATATTTTGAATTACAAGAAGACTATAACTTGTTGCGAACAACGAGTGTAGTACCGACACCACATCAGGGCTAGTCTGCCACCAACAACACCACTACAAAGAAAAAGAGCTTGTCCAAAAACAAAGCACCATTGCTGCGTCTCGACCATCGCCGGTCACCTCCGAAGACAAACACCAACTCCGGGTGGGCTTCCCTCGTCAACGCACCATCCACCCTTATATGCCTAAAAGGAGGTGGCAAGTAGATGGCAGAACTTAGTCAGTCCACAAAAGGCACCGTCTTGGATTCACCGGTGATGACGTACATTGTGCCACTGAAGATCGTCTTGAACAGCAACGAGCACCGGAAGTAGCGCAACCTGGAACCTCGTGACCGTGTCTTCAAGCACGATGCTCCCAACAGAGTAGCGACGTAGAGGACGTTGCTATCACACCGATTCAACTCCGAACCTAGGCTTTCACCCGAAGACCGCTACCAATCCCAGGAGCATGAGATGGGGACGCCGACACGCCTTGGTGACGCCTCCAAGGAGGGGAACAACACCCACGGGCGTCGTCACCGCCAGCACCGAACGAGACGGGCAGGAATTTTTTCCGAGTCGCCGCGCACCTCCATCCTTGCCCACCGGATTGGGGCCACTCCATCCAAGTTTGCCACTCCGCCTTCGTCGCAGCACTTCGCCATCATAGCTGAGAAGTCGGGGTCCAACCAAGACCCGCACAGCCAAGAGCACACAGACCAACCACCACACCTCCATGGCTAAGAACTCGCCAACACTAGTGCAGAACCAGGCTATAGCTCCGGTACGTAAGGGCCGGTGGGGACTAAAGGTCCCCCCCTTTAGTATCGGTTCTGCACGAACCGCCACTAAAGGGCCACCACGTGGCACGAGCCAGGGCCGGGTGTGGGGAGACCTTTAGTACCGAGTACTAATTTTTTTGGAGGGTTTTGGTTTTTTTTTCTTTTAATTTTGTGTTTTCCATTTATTTTATTTTCGTTTGCTGGTATTTTATGATACTACATATTGTACACGTTATGCATATATATAAATAAAATTTCTCGTAGAACCGATCATATATATATATATATATCATTGAATGCCTCATAACCACATCATATTATTCACACATATACACATGTATATATATACAGTTTTTTCTACATGTTGCCTTCAGAGCCAGTGGCATTTGCCTTGGTGCCTTCAGAGCACGATGACAATTGGAAGTGGTTCAATGGGCGGTAGCTCGTAATAGAATTTCCCTTTGGGATCTATGACCTCGTCGAGCAAAAATCCCGCTATTTCATCTTGAAGTGCTTGTATGCGCTCCACTTGTAGGAGCTTATCCCGCACCAATTCAAACTGTTAAGAAGGAGATCAATATGCATGTGTATTAGTTATGTGACTAAATATCGTTAATGATGTAAAAAATGTGAGTATTGTTCTGTCAAACGTATTCATAGCTGTCTATCAGTTTTGCTCTTTTTGAATGTCATCATGCGTATGTTCTCAAAAACGTAGTATGCACACACATCAATCCCCGACGCCTGCTTCAGGGCCTTTACGAGAATAGAATTTAATCAGATAATAATTAATCAAGCATGATAATTAATGATATTGAAACTAGAATTAAAGAGATGCATGGTAGCTAGCTAGTACTATCTTATATTTACTAATTGGAAGCACCATTGAAGCCTACTATCTTATATTTACTAATTGGAAGCACCATTGAAGCCTCCACGTTAATCCACATAATTAGTAAATTCTTAACCGTTAGATCAATTTAATCAATCTATCTAAACCTTATATTTACTAATTGGAAGCACCATTGAAGCCTCCACGTTAATCCACATAATTAGTAAATTCTTAACCGTTAGATTAATTTAATCAATCTGTCCGAACCATATGATTTACGTTACACAAATTACCATATTACAAAGTCCAATGATTTACATGAGGTGAAAAAACTACGTGATCCAACCTACACGTTAAAAAGCTCTTGGACCATATTAAACAAACCATGATACAAACTCCATATCGTTATGTACCATCAAGGAAAAAAAATCCATATCATTGAGGGTTTCACAAAAGAAGTCCATCTCCCGTGTTAAACCATCCCACGTGATTTTTTAAGAAAACTATAAAGATTGTGGCCTCTCCTCTCTCAGGTTGAGATTCAATCCGATGTGCTCTTTCCATGCTAGACATGCTTGCTCCTTCCCTACCTGCATATCTCAAGGAAATTGGATCACGATGGTCTGTTGCGCTCAGATTATTTCATCATATAAGAAGTGCTTCCTGCTCACATCAGCCCATCCCCGTGAGGTCGTGTCCTTTCCACAGCCGCCTTCCCGATGTCTCCTCGACCGCCCTTCCATGCTTTCTTTTGCTTGATGATCCGGTAGGCAGTGTTCACCTCACTTCGCCATCTCCCCACAATTGATGATTCTACGCGCTTCACCAGAACTAGACGATGCAATCTGGCACTATCTTTTCCAGTCTCATTTTCTTTTCCCATGGAGATTGAAAAATCGGGTCTGCTATTTACATCAACTATTGTTGGCGTCGTGGCCGTTGACATAGGATTCACTGCATCCCGTACCGCTGTTTGTACGTGGCGACAAGTACAGAACTGCTTACAGTACATGCACTTGCACAGCAGCAGTCAACACGTACATGTGTAGGCAACCAGACAAACAGACGAGGAATGCATGAGCATGATTGAGGATTGCTGAGGTATGACAACATATGAGGTGCGTACAAGTTCATGATCCATATCGACCTAGAGATTCTTTGATTAATTGATAGTTTTTGGTTGTCGTTGTCTCACAGCCATTCATCATGGTTTTTATACTACCTGTAGATTTCTGATAGTTTCCCGCCCTATGATGCGGATATAGACCTAGGGTAGGGTCACAGGACTGACCTAGGAGCCCCACCCAAGGTCACTACCCTAGAAGCAAAGAAGCTCAAGAGATAACTGGAAGTACCCAAGGAAGACGTCGAGTGTTGTTCCACACGACCAACCATATCACTCGGGTACCCCAATTTTATGAAGATCACTCGACCATACAATAAACCACTCGACCTATGAAGACCAAGAGCCACACGGAACTACAACGGTCGGACATTCACTCTGGAGTCTTTATAGGCATTAATGACACTTAAAGCAGACGTTATCAGTAACGTCCCTCTGAACATTGAACCCTCTGTAACGGAGGGGAGTTGGGTCCTGGCGTACTCTATATAAGCCACCCCCTCCTCTAGGACAAGGGTTCGCACCCCCTGTAATATCACACACATATAATCCAGTCGACCGCCTCCGGGCACCGAGATGTATGGCTATTACTTCCTCCAAGAAAGGCCTGAACTCGTAAATCTCATGTGTACACCTTCACCATAGCTGAGATCTTGCCTCTCCATACCTACCCCCCTTTCTACTGCCAACCTTAGAACCACGACAGTTGGCGCCCACCTTGGGGCAGGTGTCTTAGCAACTTGTTGGTGAAGTTGCGATTTTTCCGATCCCCATCATCATGGTTTCCGGTGGTGATTTGGCTAAGGGGCGCAAGATCCGTCTCGATGCACTCGTTTTAATCACCAACGACTCCGCTTGGCTTCAAGAAGCTCCCCTTGACGTCGAGGCGCTCCCCGCCCGAGGGGCGACGCACTTTTGTGCGTGCATTCGCGGCGTCCTTCTCCGGCAGCCGTCGACTCAGTATCAGTCGGCTCCAATGGTGTCGTCTCCCTCCGCTGTTCGCCGCCGCAAGCGATCCGGCCGGTCGTGGCTCCAGCGGTGGGTAAAACACACAATGGCTCAACATTCGGCCACCCATCAAGTCGCGGCAATCGAGCCCGACGAAACTCTCTACGGCATGTTCGATCTGTCGGCTGGCTCCGTCGAGACCGCATCCGAGTGCGATAGCAGCGATCCTGTGACTGAAGTCTTGATGGTCGAAGGACCACATAGTCCACCTGGTTTCCACCGTGAAGACGGCGAGGACGGGGGCGGTGATCCGTCATGCGTCCACGAGGAGTACCATACCGAACCCCTCTCTTCACAGCAAAGGGAGGAACTTCGTCGCCGCAACATGGATGCACTCCACACACCCATCAGCCATCGTTGGAGAAACCCCCGAGGCTCGGGCCTTGGAAGCGGTGTGTTTGGCTAATTTGGCTGAGCACACTCGACTGGAAAACCTCCAGCGCGCTCTCGACGAGCGTGATCAAGAACGGATTCCCGAGTCCAATCGACGACAACTTTTCCGACCTCCACCTAAGGTATACCGCACTCCGATTCAAAATCTCACAGCTGCATCCCAAATAGCAGAGTCAATTCAGCCTTCCCAGTCAGAGGCTGACAGAGGTTTGATGCAGATCCGGGCCTTACGCCGGGCAGCAGGAGAGCTGAACACAGCGGTGTCTCAGTCACGAGATAGGATTCATAGCAGATCCATGGTGGCAGATACTGTCTAGTCGGCTCACAGTCCAAGATCACCTGTGAGGGCCGTGGGCAGTACGATCACCGACTCGACCGCGACAACCATCGTCAGATGCCCACACCTCCTCCGAGGAGTACATCATATGTGCCTCCGTAGTACGATGACAGACGCCTTCACAGCGGCGAACGTAGAGCACCAGTCGACCCAAGGGAGCCGAGCTTTGATGCAAGATCTATTCTTGTTCAGGGTTTAGTCGACCGGAACAAAGCGCAGAGGAAAGACCTTGGCAGAGATCGCCCGACTAGCAACAGGGTTCATGTTTCAAGTCCAGAGTGTTTCAACAGAGCCATCAGGGCCGCAGTGATTCCCCCCAACTTCAGGTTGGCGACTGGAGTCAGCAAGTTCACTGGGGAGTCCAAGCTTGAAACTTGGTTGGAAGACTACCGAGTGGCCGTGCAGATTGGGACGGGAATGATGAAGTGGCAATGAAGCATCTCCCTCTGATGTTGGAAGGATCAGCCAAAGCGTGGTTGACTCAATTAGCCCCGAATAGTATATACAGTTGGGAAGAACTTGCTCGAATGTTCGTCAGAACTTTTGAAGGCACTTGCAAGTGGCCAGCGGGGTTGACAGAATTGCAGCATTGCGTGTAGAAACTGAGTGAAACTCTGAGGGATTTCATCCAGAGGTGGACCACTTTGCATCACAGAGTGGAGAATGTATCTGAAATCAAGCAGTGTGTGCCTTCAAAGAAGGCGTTAAATACTGAGAACTGGTCCTGAAGTTCGGTCGGACTGGGGATATGACTCTGACTTGGATGATGGAGATAGCCACCCGGTACGCGAACGGAGAAGAAGAAGATCGACTCCGCATCGGAAAGGGCAAACCAGTCGACCAGGACGCCGATGGAATCAATTCCAATCAGAAACAAAAGCGAAAGGCCGAGCCCGCGGCGCCCAGCGAAATTGCGGCAGTGGCTCAAGGAAAGTTTAAAGGAAAACCTAAGGGACCCTGGACCCCTAAGTAGGTAAAGGACCAAGCAGGAAATGATTTGTTGGATTTGCCGTGTCACATTCACATGAAGAAGGATGAAGAGGGTAATCTGATTTATCCTAAACACACCACTCGATAGTGTCGACTCTTGATCCAGCAGTTCCAAGAGAATCAACCCAATGAAAAGGGAAAAGAGTCGGACAGAGACGAGGATGAAGAAGAAGACGATGGTTATCCCAAAGTCAAATCCACCCTGATGATTTTTGCTGATGTTGAGAGCAAGAGTCGATTGCAAGTTATCAACAGAGAAGTGAATATGGTCGCCCCGGCAATGATGGCTACATACCTGAAATGGTCCCAAACAGCCATCACATTCGACCAGTCTGATCACCCTGCGCGTATAGCCACCCTTGGGAGGCAAGCGTTGGTGGTCGACCCGGTGGTCGAAGGCACTCGACTGACCAAAGTGCTAATGGATGGTGGTAGCGGCCTGGATATCCTTTATGCTGAAACCTTGAAGGGGATGGGCATTCCGATGTCCAAACTTAGCGAGAGCAATATGAGTTTCCATGGTGTTATCCCTAGAAAGAAAGCCGAATCACTCGGCCAGATCGCCCTTGACGTGGTTTTCGGTGATTCCAAGAATTACCGTAAGGAAAAGTTGACATTTGAAGTTGTGGATTTCCAAAACGCTTATCATGCCATCCTGGGTAGGCCCGCCTATGCACGTTTTATGGCTCGACCATGTTATGTGTACCTCAAGTTGAAGATGCCTGGTCCCAGAGGTGTGATCACAATTACTGGCAATGGGCAAAAGGCAGAGTAGTGCTTCCAGAAGGGTTCCAAAATTGCCGATGCACAAATGGCAGCAGTTGAATTTCAAGAATATCAGAAGAATGTAGATCCGAGCGATTTACTCTGAGCTAAGAGACCTGCCATAGATTCTGCATTTCAGTTGTCCGGCGAGACGAAACTGATTCATATTCATCCGACCGATCCCAACGCCGTACCGACTCATATCTCAACAACACTCGACAACAAATAGGAAGAAGCGCTCATCCAGTTCCTCCGTGAGAATTGGGACATCTTTGCATGGAAACCTTCTGACATGCCGGGTGTACCTAGGGGACTGGCTGAGCACCATTTGTGCGTCGATCCCAAGATAAAACCCGTCAAAGAGCATCTTCGATGGTCCGCCGTGCAGAAGAGAAAGGCAATTGGCGAGGTAGTGGCTCGGCTCCTAGCAGTAGAGTTCATCCGAGAGATCTACCACTCCGAGTGGCTTGCCAATGTGGTCATGGTCCCTAAGAAGGACGATTCACTTTGTATGTGCATCAATTTCAAGCATATCAATCGGGCCTGCCCGAAAGATCATTTCCCTCTCCCCTGCATCGATCAAATTGTCGACTCGACTGCGGGGTGCAAGCGCTTGTCTTTTTTAGATGCATATTCCAGGTATCATCAGATCTGACTGTATGGTCCCGATGAAATAAAAACGGCTTTCATCACCCCATTTGGGTGCTTTTGCTATGTCACCATGCCATTTGGTCTTAAAAATGCCAGAGCCACATTCATGAGGATGATTCAGAAGTGCCTGCTCACTCAAATCAGTCGGAATGTGGAAGCGTACATGGATGACACTATGGTCAAGTCACGTAAAGGTTCCGACCTACTGACGGACCTCGTAGAAACCTTTGCCAACCTAAGGAGATATGATATCAAGCTTAATCCGTCAAAGTGCACATTCGGAGTTCCAGGTGGAAAGTTACTTGGTTTCTGAGGGAGTCCTGGATTAGGGGGTTTTCGGATGACCGGACTATGACCTTTGGCCGGACTCCTGGACTATGAAGATACAAGATTGAAGACTTCGTCCCGTGTCCGGATGGGACTTTCCTTGGCGTGGAAGGCAAGCTTGGCGATATGGATATGTAGATCTCCTCCCATTGTAACCGACTCTGTGTAACCCTAGCCCTCTCCGGTGTCTATATAAACCGGAGGGTTTTAGTCCGTAGGACGAACAACAATCATACCATAGGCTAGCTTCTAGGGTTTAGCCTCTCTGATCTCGTGGTAGATCTACTCTTGTATTACCCATATCATCAATATTAATCAAGCAGGAGTAGGGTTTTACCTCCATCGAGAGGGCCCGAACCTGGGTAAAAACATCGTGTCCCTTATCTCCTGTTACCATCCGCCTAGACGCACAGTTCGGGACCCCCTACCTGAGATCCGCCGGTTTTGACACCGACATTGGTGCTTTCATTGAGAGTTCCTCTGTGTCGTCATCTTTAGGCCCGATGGCTCCACCGATCATCAACAATGACGCAGTCCAGGGTGAGACTTTTCTCCCTGGACAGATCTTCGTATTCGGCGGCTTTGCACTGCGGGCCAATTCGCTTGGCCATCTGGAGCAGATCGAAAGCTACGCCCCTGGCCATCAGGTCAGATTTGGAAGCTTGAACTACACGGCCGACATCCACGAAGACTTGATCTTCGACGGATTCGAGCCACGGCCGGGCACGCCGCACTATCGCGATGGTCATTATCTAGCTCTGCCGCCGCACAGTGCCCAGGAGGCCGCCCCAGTGTCCGCTCTGACCCTTAGTTCGGAGCCGACTGCGCCAATCGAGGACGGATGGCTAGACACCGCCTCAGGGGCTGCAATCTCTACGGTGATCGAGCCGAACACCAGTCTTGTCCTTTGCAAAGCTCGCGACTCCAAGGTGTCGGACACCTCTCCGGACTCCGAACCTTCCGCGCCCCTGCCGATCGAACCCGATTGGGCGCCGATCATGGAGTTCGCTGCCGCGGACATCTTTCAGCACTCGCCCTTCGGCGACATTCTGAACTCGTTAAAGTCTCTCTCTTTATCAGGAGAGCCCTGGCCGGACTATGGTCGGCAAGGACGGGATGCGAACGATGAAGAAATTCAAAGCCCACCCACCGCCCAATTCATAGCCACTGTCGATGACTTAACCGACAGACTCAATTTCGACTCCGAAGACATCGACGGTATGGACGACGATGCAGGAGACAAACAGGACTCAGCGCCTATAGGGAATTGGACAACCACCTCATCTCACGATGTATACATGATGGACACACCTAAAAGAAACGACGACGAGGAACAGAGGGACGCAACGAGGGATCGTTCCCTCGAAAAGCAGTCAAAGCGGCGGCGTAAGCGACGCGCCAAACCCCACCTCGACAGAGACCCAGCCGTAGAGCAGGGAGAACCGGCGGACGACGAACATGCCATCGAGCAACCGTCCGAACAGGGAAATATGGGTAGACAAACCGGACAACCCACCCCCGGTGAAGATAATAGTCCGGACGACCTCACGCCGGCAAGTTACCGGAGCAGAAGAACCTCTACAAAAGGCTCGTCGCCACTGCGCGTAGCCTGAAAAAGGAGAAGCGGAAGCTCAAAACAGCGGAACATGCACTCAGAATTAGATGGGGCAAAGTACTCAACACCGCAGACAAGTACGGCGACAGTCGTCACACAAAGAGCTATCTGAAGCGAAAATTGCTACCGGAAATTGATGAGGAGGCCTTAGAGCCCCCGCAATCAAAAAATAAGAAAGACACCCGATCGAATAAACAACCCCATGGCAAGCATAGAGTGGCAAGGGGCGCCGCACTCAAGTCGGCACGCGATCCGCACAAGGATTCGCACCAAAAAGACGGCCCAGCCAGATCTATCTATGGGCCAAGAAAGCAAGCTCTAGTAAGCAATGCAACGCAACAAGTATCCGAACATCACGGCACACCCAAATATAGGGGTGTCGCACACCCCCTATGTTTCACCGATGAGGTGCTGGACCATGAATTTCCAGCGGGGTTCAAGCCCGTAAACATAGAGGCATACGACGGAACAACAGACCCCGGAGTCTGGATTGAGGATTATATCCTCCACATACACATGGCTAGAGGAGATGACCTCCACACCATAAAATATTTACCCCTCAAGCTCAAAGGGCCAACCCGGCATTGGCTTAAAAGCCTTCCGGAAAACACCATAGGAAGTTGAGAAGAGCTCGAGGATGCTTTTCAGGGAAATTTTCAAGGGACTTATGTCCGACCTCCGGATGCAGACGATCTAAGTCATATAACTCAACAGCCCAGAGAGTCAGCTCGGAAACTCTGGAACATATTTCTTACTAAAAAGAACCAGATAGTCGACTGTTCGGACGCCAAAGCCTTAGCAGCTTTCAAGCACAGCGTTCGAGACGAATGGCTCGCCAGACACCTCGGCCAAGAAAAGCCAAGAATAATGGCCGCATTAACAAGCCTCATGACCCGCTTTTGCGCAGGAGAAGATAGCTGGCTGGCAAGAAGCAGCACCAGCGACCCAAGTACATCCGAATCTAGGGATGGAAACGGAAAACCACGACGTAGCAAGGACCAGCGCCGGACCAAGGGAAGCAGCCCGAGGAGCACGACAGTCAACGCCGGATTCAAAAGCTCTTGGCAGAATCAGAAAAAGCCGCCCCTCAAGGATGACAGGGATGAGCTCTCTAACCTCAACAAAATTTTGGACAAAATATGCCAGATCCACAGTACTCCCGGGAAGCCTGCAAACCATACCCGCAGAGATTGTTGGGTCTTCAAGCAATCCGGCAAACTTAACACCGAACACAAGGGGCTTGACATACCAAGTGAGGACGATGACCAACCCCACAAGCAGAGCATCGGAGAACAAAAGAAGTTCCCTCAAGATGTCAAAACAGTAAACTCACTTCATGTGACAAAAGGGAAATACAGAGTGGCGCCTATGGAGATACGCGCCATATGGCCTGTCCCATAGGAGTCCCGCCACTGGTTGTTACAACCAATCACCTTCGACCATCAGGATTACTCTAGAAGTATCCGGAACGCAGGCTGGACTTCCTTGGTCTTAGACCCGATAATTGATGGACTCCACTTCACACAAGTCCTAATGGACGGCGGCAGTGATCTAAACCTACTATACCAGGACATAGTCCGCAAAATGGGGATAAACCCAACAAAAATTCGCCATGGCAACACTTCCTTTCAAGGGGTAACGCCAGGCCCAGATACCCATTGTATGGGTTCTCTCTTGCTGGAAGTTATCTTCAGCTTCCCCGACAACTTCCGCCGTGAAAAGCTAACCTTTCACATCGCCCCATATACAAGTAGCTATCAAGCACTACTGGGTCGCGAAGCTTTCGCCCGCTTTAACACAATACCGCATTATGCACCCCTTACACTTAAAATGCCCGGTCCACGAGGCATCATTTCATTAAAGGGAAATATCGAGTGTTCCTCGAAAGCGAAAGACTGTGCGGCTGCCTTAACAGCCACACACTAAACCAGCTTCACTAGTCAAAGCACCCGAATAGGTCGTTCAGACCCCGGACATGGCTAGACGAGTCCGGCATAAACATACAAAGGCTTACTAGCCGCACACCCCTGTACAAGGGGCTCCGCGCGTATACAACAAGAGACAATAAAGCTCAATTCTACCCATTTTCCGAATTATATTTTGTTTATTTAGTATAACACAGCTTTTCGCATGATTGTTTTCAACTAAGTTCCTCTCTTTTACAGACGAGCCTCGTGCTACACCCGTCCAGGATACGGCACAACGGAGACACAGGCGCAGACGTGCAGTAGGGACCCGTTCCAAGGATTCTTTTCAGATTAAGACCCTGCGTAAACCTTTTTTACTGTCTCTTGTTGATAACATCCCCCAGCTTCTTTTTATAACCGAGGAGGAGGCTGGCGTCTTGGCATTTGGCCACGTTAGAATTTTGCGCGTACCTGGACACCAGGGGCTTCTTACCAAGGGTGTTGGTCCGCCCGTTTTCATAAAGACCGAACACCTTAGGGAGTGTTCGGCGTCGCGAGTTTGGCCTTATATGCATCAGCTTCGAATCATGTCTTTGGTCAAATGTTGGGTTTGCCCGGCTCCTGTGTTTTGCTGCCTTACGTTCCGCTCTATCGGCTAAGGCGGCCCCAGGAGAACTACTGCGATTTTGCCCCGGTTCGGCCAAGTGAGCACCTCAGTAGAGAAAGCCGAAAATTGTCTATCATGATACATTGCGAGACTGGTCAACCACTCGATGACCTGCCAGAATCTTTAGAATTCCTCCGCATTAACGAAGGGCCGTTTCCTGGTCAGGCACATATGCGCCCCGAATTCGGGTGAGCACGGTGCCCCTAGGGGCTATATAGTAGCCCCACTGTCAAACTCTTATGGCTAAGTGAAAGTGATAAAGCATTATAGTCCGGTTGCCTAGTTCGCTGCGCTATCACCTCCTTTATAGGACCAAGACATTGGATCAAGTGTGAAAATGCGCCTTCTGCGAACACCCCCGCATTATATGCGTGGGGGCTGAAGCCGAAGACTGCCATCTTTCAGGATATATATACATATACATTAACGGCCGCACAGGAGGTATTTTAATTCTTGGAAGCACAAGTATAAAAAGCTTTTTCCATCGAAACATTGTTTTACAATGATACATGTTATTCGAACATAACATCCTTTGAGCACTGCGTCTCTATTAAATGAGCGCCCTGCAGAACTTCCTAAAAATAGTGCTCGGCAGGTACTCGACTTTCGTCTGAGTCTTGGGATGCAACGACACTGGCCTTCATATCCGCCCAGTATGTCTTGACACGGGCAAGAGCCATCTGTGCACCCTCTATACACGCCGACCTCTTCATTGCATCAATATGTGACACCGCACCGAGGAACTGCTGCACCAAGCTAAAATAACTCTTCGGCTCGGGCCTTTTCGGCCATAGATGACTCACCACATGATTCATGGCGAGTACGGATAACCTATTCAGCTCTGCCCATGCGGCCAAACTATTGGATACTGAAAGTGGGCGCTCTGGATTGTGGAACTGCGACCAAAAAAGCTTCTCCACTTCATGGTCATTTTGATCGCGGAAGTGTTCGGTCGCGTCCACGGCACTCGCCGCCAAGTCCAGGTAAGTGTTCACCACACTCCACTTCCTGTCCAATGGAGCATATTCAGGATCCCCGAACTTCATCCGCAGCATATAGGGCTTTCCAGCCATGATATCTCCGGCCTGACGTAGCTCCTCCTTCATAGCTCTCATCATAGAGCGAGTATCCTTGGCCTCGGCAGTGACCTGCTCTAGGTCCTTCTGTGCCACCCGGTCTTCTTTTTCAACAAGCTTGCAGCGGTCGGCAGCATTCTTCAACTTTTCAGCCATCTCGGCCATTTCCTTCTTGCTTTGGTAGTGAGCAGCCTATTCGGCTTTCAGCTCTTCAGCCGCCTTTAAGGCAGCCGCATCGCTTTTTCTGGCCTGCTCCTTGGCTCGGGCAAGTTCCGCCCAAAGGCTCTCCATGGCAGCGACACCATTTGCATCAAGCACATATGTTGTAAGGTACAGGCATCAAGCTCCTCTTACCAAGTGTCTTCGGAGAAATTATATACCTTGTGCCTCCTCAAGCCGCTTGTTGACAAGCGTGATGTCGGCATCTGCCACGTCAAGTTACCGCTTTAGTTCGGCAAATTCATCAGTCCGGCCAGCCACCGGACACTTCGCCACCTACATAGGAAAGGCGTAGTATTATACCTGGGATTATGATCCTCGGTGCGCCGTCCTTTTTAACAACGCACCGAGTCTCAGGGGCTACTATCTATACAGGGCGCATCTTATGCAGATCTGTCAAAAGGTACATCGTTTCACGTACCTCAAAACCTGTCAGTAAACTCCTGACGGCCTTGTGCAACCCGCTCTCCACGAATGAAATCCTTCTAATCACCGTATCCATCAACGCACAGTGTTCTTCTAAGATAGACGCTCGCCCGAGCAGATCCTTCAGCTCCTCCGACCATGCACCGGATGGTGCCGGACTCGTCCGATGGCCTTCTTCGAAGGCCGGACACGGAGGGCCTTGGGGGGCTATATGACTACCTTCCGGCCCTGCCGGATTCGGAGAAACCCTCCGTGACGACACCTCAGGGTCGCCCGCCTCGCAAGGCGGTACAGCAGGGGGAGGCGTTCCGCTCTCCATCATCTCCGGACGAAGATCCCCTGAAGATGAGCTCTGCTGAGAAGGGCAGAGATCCGAACTATAAGGTAAAATTTCGGTTATCTTCCTCAGAAATAGAACGGGGATGTCCCTTATTTTTAAAACCCCTACTTACGGCTCGATGGAGAGCTGATCCCCTTGGGGATGCAATGCAGCCGAGGCACCTCCCGGCGCCAGACCCTCTGACGAAGATTTCTTCCCCCGCTTTGAGGCCATAGCCTCCGGGTCTTCAGAGGCGGTCCTCTTTTTCCCCTGGATGGAGGAATTCTCGATTCCTCCTTCTCTGACAGCCTCCTTCAGGGAGGCGGTAGCTTCCTTGTTCCCCTCTTTGCCTTCTTCCAAAGGCGCAACCTCCAGCATCCTGGTTAACACAGGATCCGGCATAGTCTTAGGGAGGGGAGCCGGACACCTGATTAATTTTGCTTTCGCTATCCACTCCTATTTAAAGGACAACTCTTTATGGGCAATTTTATGATAAATATACGGATAGCGTGTCCGGGTACAGGGCTACTTACTTGAGTATCCGGGCGATTGCAGCTCAGACCTGCGTCCTCGGACGAGTCCGGACACATTGCTTGTGATCCGAAGAACAATTTGTACATCTCCACGGGCGTCATGCCCATAAAATGTTGGAGAGCTCGTGGTCCTTCCGGATTAAACTCCCACAAGAGGAGGGGACGATGTTTGCAGGGAAGGATGCGACGAATCAGCATAACCTGCGTCACTACGGCTAGATTGATATCTCTTTCCAGGAGATCTCGAACGCGGCCCTTCAACAAGGGCACGTCCTTGGACGGCCCCCAGTTGAGCCCTTCATTGACCCATGACGCCAGCTGTGGTGGGGGACCCGAGCGAAAGGCAGGAGGCGCCACCCATTTGGTTCCCCTGGGAGCTGTGATGTAGAACCACTCTCGTTGCCATGAGCCGAACTCCTCTTGAAAAGAGCCCTCGGGTCATGGAGCATCGACAATCTTGCTTATAACAACACCTCTGCACTCTGCATGCTGCCCCTCGATCATCTTCGGCTCTACCTTGAAGGTCTTAAGCCACAATCCGAAGTGAGGAGTAATATGGAGGAAGGCCTTGCACACAACAATGAACGATGAGATATGGAGGATGGACTCCGGAGCTAAGTCGTCAAATTCCAGCCCATAGTAAAACATGAGCCCCCTCACGAAGGGGTCAATCGGGAAGCCTAGCCCCCGAAGGAAGTGAGACGCGAACACCAGGCTCTCACCGGGCTTGGGAATGGGAATGACCTACCCTTGAATAGGTAGCCTATGCAAGATTTCGCCGGTTAGATACCTGGCATCTCTTAACTTTAAAACGTCTTCTTCCGTAACGGAGGAAGGCATCCACCGGCCTTGAAGGTCAGAGCCGGACATCATCGAAGGTCCGAAGCGCCTGAATCTGGAGCTTTGGGTGTTGGAACTCAAGGCGAGAGGCGGATTTGATTGGGATTGAAAGAAAGGAGTGGAGCCTTGGTCTCTTTATAAAGAGGTTGAATACCAAGAGCCCTCCCCGTGACTGTTTAG
Source organism: Triticum aestivum (assembly GCF_018294505.1). Lineage (NCBI taxonomy): Eukaryota > Viridiplantae > Streptophyta > Magnoliopsida > Poales > Poaceae > Triticum > Triticum aestivum. The sequence continues at coordinate 664,169,973 of NC_057795.1, forward strand.
GACTCACTTTCGATTAAAGAGACATACCAATGGCACGGTTGGGTTACCCACGCCCGTATTGATGAGAATCCCGGAATAAGGGGACACGATCTCTGCTTTGACAAGACGTGCCAAGGAAACCGCCTTGCTAAACGCGCTAAGGTGGGACGTAAAACAATTTGAATAAAGGCTTGGCCGTGGCATGATGTCACGCTGCAGAATACGTCAGCAGATTAGATTTGTACAAATATTATTCTCTCTACGGTGGTATGTGGAACTTATTTTGCAGAGCCGGACACTATCCTTGTGTTCAACATCTTCTATGAAGTATTCGGAGGAGGAACCCGCCTTGCAATGCCGAAGACAATTTGCACGCCGGACTCGTCGTCATTGAAGCCTGGTTCAGGGGCTACTGAGGGAGTCCTGGATTAGGGGGTGTCCGGATGACCGGACTATGACCTTTGGCCGGACTCCTGGACTATGAAGATACAAGATTGAAGACTTCGTCCCGTGTCCGGATGGGACTTTCCTTGGCGTGGAAGGCAAGCTTGGCGATACGGATATGTAGATCTCCTCCCATTGTAACCGACTCTGTGTAACCCTAGCCCTCTCCGGTGTCTATATAAACCGGAGGGGTTTAGTCCGTAGGACGAACAACAATCATACCATAGGCTAGCTTCTAGGGTTTAGCCTCTCTGATATCGTGGTAGATCTACTCTTGTATTACCCATATCATCAATATTAATCAAGCAGGAGTAGGGTTTTACCTCCATCGAGAGGGCTCGAACTTGGGTAAAAACATCGTGTCCCTTGTCTCCTGTTACCATCCGCCTAGACGCACAATTCGGGACCCCCTACCCGAGATCCGCCGGTTTTGACACCAACACTTTCCTCGTTTCCGAATGAGGGATCGACGCAAATCCAGAAAAACTTGATGCCATCCTCCGAATGAATGCCCTGTGCGTGTGCATGACATTCAGAAGCTTACTGGTTGTTTGGCCGCCTTGAGTCGATTCATTTCTCGTCTCGGTGAAAAGGCTTTACCTCTTTACCAATTGATGAAGAAATCTGATAAGTTCGAGTGGACTAAGGAAGCTGACGCAGCGTTTGCAGAGATCAAAGCCCTGCTTTCCACCTAGCCGGTGCTTGCTGCGCCAATCAGCAAAGAGCCTTTACTGCTTTATATTGCAGCCATTGGACAAGTTGTCAGTACAGTACTCACGGTCGAGCGGGAAGAAGAAGGAAAGGCTTACAAAGTTCAATGCCCAGTATATTATCTCTCTGAAGTTTTGACTCCATCCAAGCAACGATATCCACATTATCAGAAGCTTGTCTATGGAATCTAAATGACCATGAAGAAGGTTGCACACTATTTCTCTGATCACTCCATTACAGTCATCAGCGACGCACCATTATCTGAAATTCTGAACAATAGAGATGCAACTGGTCAAGTGGAAAAATGGGCGATTGAACTCCTTCCATTGGATATCAAGTTTGAGGCAAAGAAAGCTATGTCCCAAGCAATCGCGGATTTCCTTGCCGAGTGGATTGAGCAGCAACTGCCGACTCAATTTCACTCGGAGCATTGGACCATGTTCTTCGATGGCTCCAAGATGCTGAACGGTTCCGGTGCTAGGGTAGTGTTGGTATCCCCCCGTGGGGACAAGCTTAACTACGTTCTCCAAATTCATTTTGACTCTTCCAATAATGAAGCTGAATATGAAGCGCTTTTGTACGAGTTACGTATGGCCATTTCACTCGGCGTCCGTCGCCTTATGGTCTACGGTGACACGGATTTGGTGGTCAATCAAGTGATGAAAGAATGGGATGTCAGGAGTCCAACCATGACTGGTTGTTGCAATGCAGTAAGAAAGCTAGAAAAGAAGTTTGAGGGGTTGGAGCTTCACCATATACCCCGACTGAAAAATCAAGCTGCAGATGAATTGGCAAAGATAGGATCCAAGAGAGAGACCATCCCTAGCAATGTGTTTTTGGAACATATCCACTCGCCTTCAGTTCAGGAGGATCCCTTCACTGAAGAGCCCCCACAGCCTAAGAGTGCCACAGATCCGACTAAAGTCGAAGTCCCAGCCGTGGTCGACTTGATCATGGAGGTTTTGGTCATCACTCCCGACTAGACGGTACCATACATTGCATACATTCTTAGGAAATAACTTCCAGAGGATGAAGAAGAGGCTCGAGAGATCGTCCGACGATCCAAAGCCTTTACGGTTATAAGAGGGCAGTTGTTCACAGAAAGTGTAACTGGAGTCAGCCAGAAATGCATCACACTAGAAGAAGGCCGAATGATCCTCAATGATATTCACTCGGGGACCTGTGGTCACCATGCGTCCTCTCGGACCATCGTGGCCAAAGCATACCGAGCCGGATTTTACTGGCCTCATGCCAACGAGATGGCGAAAGAGATAGTAGACAAATGTGAAGGTTGTCAGTTTTACTCCAACATGTACCATAAGCCCGCATCAGCTCTGAAGACTATTCCACTCGTCTGGCCTTTTGTTCTCTGGGGATTGGACATGATTGGGCCTCTGAGGACCGGCAGGAGTGGGTTTACCCATGTGCTGGTAGCAGTCGACAAATTTACCAAATGGATCGAAGCCAAGCCCATTAAAAACCTCGAAGCGAGTACGACTGCGAGTTTCATCAAAGAATTAATATTCAGATATGGTGTTCCGCACAGCTTCATCACGGATAACGGGTCGAACTTCGATTCTGATGAGTTTAGAGCCTTTTGTGCTTCCCAAGGCACAAGGGTCGATGACGCTTCAGTCGCCCATCCTGAGTCGAATGGGCAGGCTAAAAGAGCAAATGGATTGATTCTCAAAGGACTGAAACCCCGATTGATGCATGACCTCAAGCATGCAGCAGGTGCCTGGGTCGATGAACTTCCATCAGTACTTTGGGGATTAAGGACAACTCCTAATTGGTCGACTAGAAGAACTCCATTCTTCTTAGTCTATGGAGCTGAAGCCATAATCCCGAGTGATCTGCTCCACTATGCGCCCCGAGTCGAGCTCTTCTCGGAAGCAGAAGCAGAACAGGCTCGGCAAGATGCAGTCAATCTCCTGGAAGAAGAAAGAGAGATGGCCTTGATCCGGTCGACTATTTATCAACAAGACCTGCATCGATTCCATGCCAGAAATGTAAGGGGTTGGGCATTTCAGGAAGGAGACTTGGTTCTTCGAGTGGACCAGCAGAAACCACACAAGCTTGCTCCTGCTTGGGAGGGGCCCTTCATCATCACCAAAGTGCTCCACAACAGAGCATATTGTCTTTTCAACGTCGAGCACAATAAAGATGAGCCACACGCCTGGAACGCTGTTCTGCTTCGCCTTTTTACTCTTAAGCATTCAAACTGTTGAGATGTAATAAGAAATACCTTTTAGTTTGATTATCAAAGACATGATTTTACAGTCTTCCGAATGATTGTTGTTCATTTTTTACATGTTCTAAAATAACCCACTGGGTGTACACCAGTGGGTGCCTTAGCTGCGAATCCGTTTCGCCTAAGTTGAAAAGAAAAATCCTACCGAGTGGTGAGCCAGCCTCTCACTCGGGGGCTTAGCTGCGAATCCGTTTCGCCTAAGTATTAAAAAATCCTACCGAGTGGTGAGCCAGCCTCACACTCGGAGGCTTAGCTGCAGTCCAGTACTCGCCTAAGTGTTAAAAAATCCTACCGAGTGGCGAGCAAGCCTCTCACTCGGAGGCTTAGCTCCAGTCTAGTACTCGCCTAAGTGTTAAAAAATCCTACCGAGTGGTGAGCCAGCCTCTCACTCGGAGGCTTAGCTGCGAATCGGTTTCGCCTAAGTGTTTAAAAATTCTACTGAGTGGTGAGCCAGCCTCTCACTCGGGGGCTTAGCTGCAATCCAATACTCGCCTAAGTGTTAAAAAATCTTACCGAGTGGCGAACAATCCTCCCACTCGGAGGTTTAGCTGCAGTCCAATACTCCCCTAAGTTTAAAAGATCCTATTGAACGGTACGGGTCGACCACGAAGAACGACGAGATTGTGCGCACTGCTTAGCTGCAGTCCAGTACTCGCCTAAGTATAAAAAATCCTACCGAGTGGCGAGCAATCCTCTCACTCGATGGCTTAGCTGCAGTCCAGTACTCGCCTAAGTATAAAAAATCCTACCGAGTGGCGAGAAATCCTCTCACCTGGGGGCTTAGCTGCAGTCCAGTACTCGCCTAAGCATTAAAATCCTACCGAGTGGGGAGCAATCGTATCACTCGGGGGCTTAGCTGCAGTCTAGTACTCGCCTAAGTATAAAAAATCCTACCGAGTGGCGAGCAATCCTCTCACTCGGGGGCTTAGCTGCAGTCCAGTGCTCGCCTAAGTATAAAAAATCCTACCGAGTGTCGAGAAATCCTCTCACTCGGGGGCTTAGCTGCAGTCCAGTACTCGCCTAAGTATAAAAAATCCTACCGAGTGGCAAGCAATCCTCTCACTCGGAGGCTTAGCTGCAGTCCAGCGCTCGCCTAAGTATAAAAAATCCTACTGAGTGGCAAGCAATCCTCTCACTCAGGGGCTTAGCTGCAGTTCAGCACTCGCCTAAGTATAAAAAATCCTACTGAGTGGCGAGCAATCCTCACACTCGGGGGCTTAGCTGCAGTCCAGTACTCGCCTAAGTACAAAAAATCCTACCGAGTGGCGAGCAATCCTCTCACTCGGAGGCTTGGCTGCAGTCCAGTACTCACCTAAATTTGAAAAACCCAGCCGAGTGGTATGGGTCGACCACGGCCCCTCCCCCCGGGGCTGCACCGTCAAGAAGAAGGACGAGATTGTATGCACTGCCAAGGCGAACTGACGCCAGGGCGAGCTGCTTTGAGGGATGTCAAGACCATTGCCGAATGCCTCACTAATGAGCTGATCAATGCCGCCAAAGGTCCATTCAACAGCTAGTTGCTTTCAAGGACGTCAAGACCATTGCGGAATGCCTCGCTGATGAGCTGATCAATGCCTCGCTGATGAGCTGATCAATGCCGTCAAGACCAAGGCGAACTGCTTCCAGGAATGTCAAGACCATTGCCGAGTGCCTCGCTGATAAGCTGATCAATAGTCGACTACGACCTCTTCCTCAAAAGCTGCATCGAGCATACAAACACTAATCCGAGAGAAGAGCAAGTCCCGCTCGAAGACAAACACAATATATTCAAAGATAAGCCAAGTTCAGATAAATCCAAAGGTTTCTAACAGCGAATTAAAAGCACTCGAGCGTCAGGCCCGAAGGAGTTTCAACGATTACAAATTCACTCGGCATTCCGAGGCAAATAAGGGTAAAGCATAATGTTTCTTCGATCACTCGACGGGAGAAGGGCTGGCTGGATCGCAGAAGCTATCAAGGTCAATGCTATCCACAATGCGAGTGATAGCCTCAAGGAAGGTGTCCATGAAGGACTGGAAAGTGTGCTTCTTAGTATTCGCAACCTTGAGAGCCGCCAACTTGTCTTCCCTGGCGTCCTTGCAGTGTACTCGAACCAGCGACAGGGAGACATCAGCACCACAACAAGCAGATGACTTCTTCCACTCCTGCACTCGACCAAGAATCTGATTGAGTCGAGTCATCAGCGACTCGAGGTCTTGAGAAAGTTTCGCCTGAGGCCAGAGTTCAGCGTCCACCCGGGTCGTCGCAGCCTTCAGTCGAGCCAGATAGGCAACAACGTTGTCCATTCGTGATTCCAACCACAGCAAGTCCATAGCAACATCATCTTTAACAGGATAGTGGATGGGGTCGAGACCCCTCTCAACCCGCCCAGTCTCGGCCTCAAAGTCCTGACAAAATTTTGCACAATCGAAGAAAATAGTGAGTCGACGGTATAACAAGACATTCCAATCGGCGACAATCAGTCAGTCTAGCAACGATACCTCAAGTTTCAGGACCAATTTTGTAGCAAGTTGTCCCAGATAGGACTCCAGCTCGCCCGTTTTGGCTTTGAGGCTTCCGACTTCGTTGGTCAGGTTCTCCTTGTCTTTCTTCAGCTGCTCAACTTCCCGATTGGCGTCAGAGATGGCATTCTTCAACTTCGAGTTCTCCTCTTCCAACTTGCTGACCGAAGTCAGCTTCTTGTCTGCAAGCGCCGTCTTGTCTCGTGCCTCCTTCTGAGCAGCAGTGAGGTCCAGATCCTTCTTCTCCAGAGCTTCGTTCATTTTCTCTAAAGAAACAACACTCTTCAGACGAGCTTGAAGCTGACGGTTTTTCACTACACACATCTGTTCGTGTGAAGTCACTCGGTTCAAAGAGACTAAAAAGAAAAACACTAAACAGTGTGATCCACAAGGTGGACAAGTGTCGATTGGTTACCTCCCATGATGGTCGTTTCTTCCTGAGCAGTCTTGAGGTTCTTCTGCACCAGCTCAAGATCAAGGTGGAGGCTGATATGCTATTTATTTAGCTCGGAAAGTTCAGCCCCAAGGTCACAAGATTTCTATAGCGAGCAAGAGAGATATATCAGTTGGAAGAAATACAATTACAGCGAAAGCTACTCTAAGACTACTATCGAATCAAACATTCAACAGTAGTCTCAGGGACTACTGATACGTCTCCAACGTATCTATAATTTTTGATTGTTCCATGCTATTATATTACCCCTTTTGGATGTTTATGGGCTTTATTTTACACATTTATATCATTTTTGGGACTAACCTACTAATCGGAGGCCCAACCTGTATTGTTGTTTTTTTGCCTATTTCAGTATTTCGAAGAAAAGGAATATCAAACGAAGTCCAAACAGAATGAAACCTTTGGGAGCGTGATTTTTGGAACGAACATGATCCAGAGGACTTGGAGTGCAAGTCAAGAAGCAGCCGAGGCTCCCACGAGATAAGAGCCCCCCCCCCCTGTTGGGCGCCCCCTGTCTTGTGGGCCCCTCGGGCGGCCACCAACGTACTTCTTCCTCCTATATAAGACTATGTACCCCGAAAACATCCAGGGCAGGACGAAACACAGTTTCCACCACCGTAACCTTCTGCATCCGCGAGATCTCATCTTGGAGCCTTCGCCGGCACTCTGCTGGAGGGGGAATCGACCATGGAGGGCTTCTACATCAACATCCTTGCCTCTCCGATGAGTTGTGAGTAGTTTACCACAGACCTACGGGTCCATAGTTATTAGCTAGATGATTTCTTCTCTCTTTTTGGATCTCAATACAATGTTCTCCCCCTCTCTTGTGGAATCTATTCGATGTAATCTCTTTTTGCGGCGTGTTTGTCGAGATCCGATGAATTGTGGGTTTATGATTAAGTTTATCTATGAATAATATTTGAATCTTCTTTGAATTCTTTTATGTATGATTGAGTTATCTTTGCAAGTCTCTTCGAATTATCTGTTTGGTTTGGCCTACTAGTTTGATCTTTCTTGCCATGGGAGAAGTGCTTAGCTTTGGGTTCAATCTTGTGGTGTCCTTACCCAGTGACAGAAAGGGTTGCAAGGGACGTATTGTATTGTTGCCATCGAGGATAACAAGATGGGGTTTATATCATATTGCTTGAGTTTATCCCTCTACATCATGTCATCTTGCTTAATGTGTTACTCTGTTCTTTGTGAACTTAATACTCTAGATGCAGGCAGGAGTCGGTCTACTTGTTATGGACGTGATGCCTATATACATGATCATGCCTACACTACTAGAAAAAGGGCTATAGATGGGATTGACACTAATGGCGCACCAGACAAGTGGTGCGCCATTAGTATATACTAATGGCGCACCACCTTCTGATGCGCCATTAGAGTTGAAACTACTAATGGCGCACCATGTCCACGGTGCGCCATTAGTATCAATTTTTTTTGAACTAGTGCGCCTGTCCAAACATACTAATGGCGCATCCTTAGTAAGTGCGCCATTACTAGTTGTAACTAGTAATGGCGCACCAGCCAGAAAGTGCGCCACTAATGTTATTTTTTTATTATTTTTTTATTCCTTTTTTTGCAAAAGTACTAATGGCGCACTCACGCGCGGTGCGCCATTACTAGTTTAAACTAGTAATGGCGAACCGTTGCAGAGTGCGCCATTAGTATGTTTTTTTTGCAAAACTACTAATGGCGCACCACCAGGGGGTGCGCCATTAGTAACCTGGATCCATCCCCTACCCCGACCCACTCCTCGTCCCACCCACCCCGATCCATCCCCTCCCTCCCACATCGCCGCCGCCGCGACCCACACACCGCCTCGTCCCTCCCACAGCTCACGCCGGCGGCCTCCTCCCTCCCATCTGCTTCACTCCCACCTCAGGCGCCTCCCCACCCTTCCACCTCTCTCTCCCACAACCCTCTCTCTCTCCCGGGACACATCTCCGCCGCCACAGGTGCCGGCCGATTCCGGCGTTCTCCAGCGACTCCCGCCACCCCGCAGCACCGTCCCGAGCTCGCCTCGCTCCGTTGGATCTTCCCCCTTGCGGGATTCGCTGCTCCCGGCCTCCAACGCTCAGCCGCAACCCTCCCACTAGGGTTTCGGGGGCGACGACGCCTCCATCGCCGGCACGGCTCCGGTGACCCCTCTCCGACATCTACTGCGCCGCCACACGGGGCTCAACCTCCTAGTTCTTCTCCGCCCTCCCTCGCCCCCACCCCACCCACAGCCTCACTCACAACACACCTACCACACGTGCAGAGTGAGATCCAGATGGCGACGGAGCTGACGGCGGACCTCCCCAGCGGCTCCTTCTCCCCTCCCCTCAGTCAGGTGTGAATCCTCTCCTCTCCTCTCTCCCCTGCAAATTTCCGCAGCAACCAGGCAAATAACTTCAGCTGCCTTCTGTTTTCCTCCATACCTCGGCGCAGGTTTCTCGGCGGTCGACGGGCAGACATGGGCGACGAGGAAGGGGAAGAGAAGCCCTTCAATTTCCTCCAGATCCTCTGCTGTGCGTCCTCTCCTCCTTCCCCATCTCTCTCATTCTTTGGTTCCCATCTCCATCCGTGGATTATTAGTGGCTCAGTACAAGCTCGCTTCGCCTTCTGCAACCTTACAGTCAGTCACGGGTGAAGGGGACTGATTACGTGTGCTGTTTTTTTTGCCCGCTCGCTTGCAGAGGGAGTCATAGCCGAGAGGAGCCGCCGGAGTCGTGGTGGAGACGACGCTCTACCCCATCGATGCCATCAAGACCAGGCTTCAGGTGAAGATGTGTAGTTCAGTCTCTGATTTTGCTTGTTTGCAATGCAATGGCCGGTTAATTAGACCCCATAACCTGCTCCAAGCAACATGCTATTTTAAACTGAATGCACAACACTCAAGGATGCCATTATCTGACGGCCCGCTGTATATTGTACTGCCTGCACTGGATGCCATGTCGGAAGCTGGTACAAATATCTGTTTCCAATATGGGGAAACCACAAAAAAGTGCATACCTATTTCCAACTTTGAATGACATTCTGTAAATCTTTGTTCCCAATATGGCACAAATCGTTGCATATAATACCTATTTTTCCTGTAAATCTTATGAATACTCCATGCTATGTGCGACTGCCAATTTGAGCTTTCTATAATCAGTGAATATAGCAGTTCTCCTGTTGTTATTCAAATAAATAAATCATGCAAGTGGTAGTATAAAAAGACCTGCTTGCATAAACCTCTCGGGGACTATTGACATCTCATTATATTCTCTGCTTCCACTTATATCCTGAGCATGTACTCTAATAGTTAGTTCCTAGAACATGATAATGGATTGCTTTTCTTTATATACCCCACTATCCATACCCCTAGGTATTAGTAAAACTATGAGGACACCTTATGTATATTGTGTTAGATTAGTGCGCAATCTTATTAGAAACATCTGAATGCTGAGGCTATTTCCTTTATACTAAATCTTGCAATTCTTGGTTGCGGCTTCTGTTTTTTCCCTTGGTACCCACTCACGGCCGCCTTCTGCTTGTGCTTCTTTTCTCAGGACGATGGTCTAGCGGCACATGGCGCCGGAGTTGAGCCTGGGCATGAGGAGCTCGCCGCCGTTCCCCACGCCTTCCTCCTCTCGCCCCTCCCCTTCCAAACTCCCCACAGCGACGGCTAGCGACGATTATACTACTATTGTGTTTGGGTGCCTAATTGACTGATTGCCCGCCGTTGAAAATTTTGTTTATATATATAAAAATCTTGAAGGTGCCACAAACTGCCAATAATGATGTTGATTATTCTCCAGTGAATGTGAATGAGAATGTATCATTTGTCTAGAGATGGAGTCTGTGGAGATAGAGTTCATTAGTTTTTGGTGTATTCGTCTAGAGTTCATTTAGCAAAGTTCAGAAACGCAAACAACATCAGTTCATTAGTTACACTAAGCATTTGCCTGCCTAAGTTGTATTTAGACCAAAATTTGCTAATAGACACCCCCCTTCATAGATCTGCTATTTTTTGGCGTGCACATAATATGTATGTCTTAACAGTTTCCAGCAGTTGTGTTCTATTGTTTGATTAAATGAATCAAAACCTGAAGGAGATCTAGATTAACAGTAGAATCACATAGTTGTAATTACCCGAGAAATTTTAACAGAAGCTCACTGTTATGTCCTCCATCGGGCGATCTTGTTTGTTATCGCAGTAAAATTTGGTGTGCTTGAATAAAATGGCGCTCATTTGCATCGTTGTATTTCTGCAGAGTTTTAAGAAGAATTCTGGTACGAACGCACTGACCGTATACTTGTACATGTGCAGCTGAGGAACATCATGTGGGCTACTTCCAAGCATGATGTGTACGTGATGTAGAACTATTCTGTGATGCATTGGTCGTCCTTACTCCGCAAAGGAAAAGAAGTGCTCAACGTGGCAGGCCCAAATCAGGTGATCTACCACAGAGCGATGTGATAGTCCTCTATCATCGGAATTTCGGTCAATCTCTGATCCACTGTGCGACCACACTGTGCAGGATATGCAGGGAGGTCGGCCCTTGTCCAGGGGAAGATCAGCACCATGACGGTGAAAGACAACCTCGGCAGTGCCTTCTAGCAAGATTTCAATCATAATCTGTGCATACTTGTTTATGATATGTGTGTGCCTCCATCAATCCTCTTTGGCATCATAGGATACAAGATACCAAGACTAGCAGTTCTTGTCTTGCTTATGTTTTGTGATCTCAGCTTATCTAATAAAACTGGCAATTATAGGATACAAGATACCATAACTACATAACTAGGGTCATTTGCGTTACTGTAGTTGTGCCGTCTGGCTAGTGGGCTAATATGGGAGCCACAACATGGCATCCTTCTCCATTGTAGATCCATTGTATTTGCATGCTGCTATATTATGTCAAGTTGAGTGAAGCAAACATATCCTGGTGTGTGTGTGTGTGTGTGTGTGTGTGTTAACATCTCCTAATGCTCCTACCAGCTTTCTGACTTTGGCAAATGTGTAACCTGTGCAAAAAACAGAAAATAAAAAATAAAAAAACCTAATATTCATACTAATGGCGCATCACATGACAGTGCGCCATTAGTATGACAAAGCATACTAATGGCGCATCACTGGACAGTGCGCCATTAGTATGCCGCGGTCACTAATGGCGCATCCCATTGTAGTGCGCCATTAGTATGCCAAAGCACCTGGGTATACATGGCCCCTGGGAGGCATACTAATGGCGCACCCTGGCCTATACTAATGGCGCACCAGTGGTGCGCCATTAGTATACCAGACACTAATGGCGCACCAGTGGTGCGCCATTAGTAAAAATTACTAATGGCGTGCTAGTAATGGCGCACCACTGATGCGCCATTAATGGCCAAATTAGGTGCGCCATTAGTAGGGGTTTTTCTAGTAGTGCTAGATAACGTCATAATTATTCGCTTTTCTATCAATTGCTCAACAGTAATTTGTTCACCCACCGTAATACCTATGCTATCTAGAGAGAAGCCTCTAGTGAAACCTATGGCCCTCGGGTCTATCTCTTATCATATTTGCTTCCAATCTACTTTTATTTGCATCTTTATTTTCTGCATCTATATTATAAAATACCAAAAATATATTTATCTTATCATACTATCTCTATTAGATCTCACTTTCGCAAGTGGTCGTGAAGGGATTGACAACCCCTTTGCCGCGTTGGTTGCGAGTTCTTTATTTTTTTGTGTAGGTTCGTGGGACTTGTTGAGGAGCCTCCTACTGGATTGATACCTTGGTTCTCAAAAACTGAGGGAAATACTTACGCTACTATTGCTGCGTCACCCTCTCCTCTTCGAGGAAAACCAATGCAAGCTCAAGACGTAGCAAGAAGGATTTCTGGCGCCGTTGCCGGGGAGGTCTTCGCTCAAGTCAATACATACCAAGTACCCATCACAAACTCATCTCCCTCGCATTTACATTATTTTCCATTTGCCTCTCGTTTTCCTCTCCCCCACTTCACCCTTGCCGTTTTATTCGCCCTCTCTTTCCCAATCTCCTCCTCTCTTTCCGCTTGCCTTTTTCCGTTGCCCGTGTGTTTGCTCGTTTGCCTCATCATTATGGCTAGCCCTGTTTTTACCCCTTCGTCTCCCGACTTTGAAGTTCTTCACTTCAAACAATGACAAGGAGAAAATCTGAAAGATGCTTGGTTCAGGATGCTAGAATCTTATCGTAGTTGCGTTATAGAAGGAGATTTCAAGATCTTAATTCGCATTTTTTATATTGGGTTAATCCTACCCCATAGGCAACTCCTTGATTTTACTGCAAAAGGGTGTTTTATTGAAGTTGATCCTAGTTTCGCTTATGAACTTATAGAAGGGATGGTAGCAGTACTTCTCCTACAAAAGGGATCATCCTTCTCTCATGAAGGAACTCAAATTTTAGAGAAACTTTGTGAATTGCAAAAAATTGTTGAACCACTTAAAAATATTGGTGGAAATGTCAACCGTATGAATAACTTGATTGCACTTTGTAATATGCGATTGGATGCCTTAGATCAAAAGATCTCCGAGCATGAAGGGAAACGCAAGGAACCTCCCGGGTCCGAGCATAACCCCCTTAAAAAGCCAAGTGCCAAAGATGGCACCACTTAGATCTATCTTCGCTTTTATGCCTAGCTAGGGGCGTTAAACGATAGTGCTAGTTGGGAGGCAACCCAATTTTCTTTATGTTCTTTGTTTTTGTTCCTGTTTAGTGTTAAATTTTGTTTCTACTTTCTATTTAGATGTGCTTTTATCTTTTAATTAGTGTTTGTGCCAAGTAGAACCTATAAGATAAACTATGATGATAGTTGATTTGATTCTGCTGAAAAAACAGAAACTTTGCGCTCACGAGAAAAAATTCAATAAATCACAAAACGTGCTTTTGCATTGATTCTTTTTTCTGCTGATCAATAAACAAATTTTCCAGTACTTCCTATTTTGGTAGGATTTTTAGAGTTCCATAAGTTTGCATTAGTTACAGATTGCTACGGACTGTTCTGTTTTTGACAGATTCTGTTTTTCGTGTGTTGTTTGCTTATTTTGATGCATCTATGGCTAGTAAAATAGTTTATAAACCATACAGAAGTTGGAATACAGTAGGTTTAACACCAAAATAAATAAAGAATGAGTTCATTACAGTACCTTATGTGGTGGTTTTGTTTTCTTTCACTAACGGAGCTTATAAGATTTCCTGTTGAGTTTTGTGTTGTGAAGTTTTCAAGTTTTGGGTAAAGCTTTTATGGACTATGGAATAAAGGGTGGCAAGAGCCTAAGCTTGGGGATGCCCAAGGCACCCCAAGATATTCAAGGATAGCCAAAAGCCTAAGCTTGGGGATGTCCCAGGAAGGCATCCCCTCTTTCGTCTTCGTTCATTGGTAACTTTACTTGGAGCTATATTTTTATTCGCCACATGATATGTGTTTTGCTTGGAGCGTCGTGTATTATATTAGTCTTTGCTTTTTAGTTTACCACAATCATCCTTGCTGTACACACCTTTTTGGAGAAGCCTATTTGATTAGAATTTGCTAGAATACTCTATGTGCTTCACTTATATCTTTTGAGCTTGATAGTTTTTGCTCTAGTACTTCACTTATATCTTTTAGAGCATGGTGGTGTCTTAATTTTATAGAAATTGCTAGTCTCTCATGCTTCACTTATATTATTTTGAGAGTCTTTTAGAACAGCATGGTATTTGCTTTGGTTACAAATTTGGTCCTAGAATGATGAACATCCAAGTTGGGTATAATAAAAACTATCATAGAAATTGAATTGGATGCTATGATCAATTTTTTGCTTGATAATTGTTTTGAGATATAAAGGTAGTAATGGTAGGGTCATGCTAGTGGATAATTATGAAATTAAGAAAAAGTTTTGTTGAAGTTGGCTAGTCCCGTAGCATGCACGTATGGTAAAAGTTGTGTGACAAATTTGTTGCATGAGGTGCTCTTTTGAGTGTCTTCTTTATGAGTGGCAGTCGGGGACAAGCGATGGAATTTTTTCCTACCAATCTATCCCTCTTGGGGCATGCGTAGTAGTACTTTGCTTCGAGGGCGAAGTAGATTTTTGCAATAAGTATATGAGTTCTTTATGACTAATGTGAGTCCATGGATATATGCACACTCATCCTTCCACTTTGCTAGTTTTTCTTATTACCACGCAACTCTCGCCGGTATTGAACCCATTATTTACCTTCCTCAAAACAGCCACCATATCTAACTATTATAGCATTTCCATAGCCATTCCGAGATATATTGCCATGCAACTTTCCACCGTTCCGTTTATTATGACACGTTTCATCATTGTCATATTGCTCTTTGCATGATCATGTAGTTGACATTGTATTTGTGGCAAGGCCACCTTCATAATTTTCATACATGTCGCTCTTGATTCGTTGCATATCCCGGTACACCGCGAGAGGCATTCACATAGAGTCATATTTTGTTCTAGCTTTGAGTTGTAATTCTTGAGTTGTAAATCCATAAAAGTGTGATGATCTTCATTATTAGAGCATTGTCCCAGTGAGGAAAGGACGATGAAGACTATCCCCCACAAGTCGGGATGGGACTTCGGACTTTATAAAATAAAAGAGGCCAAAGAAGTCCACAAAAGAAAAAAAGAAAAAAAAGAAAAAAAAAGAAAAAAAGGGGAAAGAAAAAAAGGGAGAAAAAAAAGAGAGAGAAAAAGAGAGAAGGGACAATTGCTACTATCTCCTTTTCCACACTTGTGCTTCAAAATAGCACCATGATCTTCATAATAGAGAGTCTCATATGTTGTCACTTTCATATACTAGTGGGATTTTTTCATTATAGAACTTGGCTTGTATATTCCAATGATGGGCTTCCTCAAAATGCCCTAGGTCTTCGTGAGCAAGCAAGTTGGATGCACACCCACTTAGTTTCTTTTGTTGAGCTTTCATATATTTATAGCTCTAGTGCATCCGTTGCATGGCAATCCCTACTCACTCACATTGATATCTATTGATGGGCATCTCCATAGCCCGTTGATACGCCTAGTTGATGTGAGACTATCTTCTCCCACTTTTTGTCCTCACAACCACCATATTAGACCACCATAGTGCTATGTCCATGGCTTGCGCTCATGTATTGCGTAAGAGTTGAAAAGCTGAAGCGCGTTAAAAAGTATGAACCAATTGCTCGGCTCGTCATCGGGGTTGTACATTATGGGAGTATTTTGTGTAATGGAAATGAAGCATGGCCTAACTATATGATTTTGTAGGGATAAGCTTTCTTTGGCTATGTTATTTTGATAGGACATGATTATTTGTTAGTATGCTTTGAAGCATTATTATTTTTATGTTTTATAAGCTTTTATCTTGAATCATTTGGAAATGAACATTTATGCCACATTAAAGAAAATTACATTGAGAATTATGCTAGGTAGCATTCCACATCAAAAATTTCTTTTTTATCATTTACCTACTCGAGGACGAGCAGGAATTAAGCTTGGGGATGCTTGATACGTCTCCAACGTATCTATAATTTTTGATTGTTCCATGCTATTATATTACCCTGTTTTGGATGTTTATGGGCTTTATTTTACACATTTATATCATTTTTGGGACTAACCTACTAACCGGAGGCCCAGCCCGTATTGCTGCTTTTTTGCCTATTTCAGTATTTCGAAGAAAAGGAATATCAAACGGAGTCCAAACGGAATGAAACCTTCAGGAGCGTGATTTTTGGAACGAACGTGATCCAGAGGACTTGGAGTGCAAGTCAAGAAGCAGCCGAGGCTCCCACGAGATAGGAGGGTGCGCCCCCCTGTAGGGCGCGCCCCCTGTCTCGTGGGCCCCTCGGGCGGCCACCGACGTACTTCTTCCTCCTATATAAGCCTACATACCCCAAAAACATCTAGGACAGGATGAAACACAATTTCCACCACCGTAACCTTCTGTATCCGCGAGATCTCATCTTGGAGCCTTCGCCGGCACTCTGCCGGAGGGGGAATCGACCATGGAGGGCTTCTACATCAACATCCTTGCCTCTTCGATGAGTTGTGAGTAGTTTACCACACACCTACGGGTCCATAGTTATTAGCTAGATGACTTCTTCTCTCTTTTTGGATCTCAATACAATGTTCTCCCCCTCTCTTGTGGAGATCTATTCAATGTAATCTCTTTTTGCGGTGTGTTTGTCGAGATCCGATGAATTGTGGGTTTATGATCAAGTTTATCTATGAATAATATTTGAATCTTCTATGAATTCTTTTATGTATGATTGAGTTATCTTTGCAAGTCTCTTCGAATTATCAGTTTGGTTTGGCCTACTAGTTTGATCTTTCTTGCCATGGGAGAAGTGCTTAGCTTTGGGTTCAGTCTTGCGGTGTCCTTACCCAGTGACAAAAAGGGTTGCAAGGCATGTATTGTATTGTTGCCATCGAGGATAACAAGATGGGGTTTATATCATATTGCTTGAGTTTATCCCTCTACATCATGTCATCTTGCTTAATGCGTTACTCTGTTCTTTGTGAACTTAATACTGTAGATGCAGGCAGGAGTCGGTCGATGTGTGGAGTAATAGTAGTAGATGCATGCAGGAGTCGGTCTACTTGTTATAGACGTGATGCCTATATACATGATCATGCCTAGATAACGTCATAATTATTCGCTTTTCTATCAATTGCTCGACAGTAATTTGTTCACCCACCGTAATACCTATGCTATCTCGAGAGAAGCCTCTAGTGAAACCTATGGCCCCCGGGTCTATCTCTTATCATATTTGCTTCCAATCTACTTTTATTTGCATCTTTATTTTTTGCATCTATATTACAAAATACCAAAAATATATTTATCTTATCATACTATCTCTATCAGATCTCACTTTTGCAAGTGGCCGTGAAGGGATTGACAACCCCTTTGTCACGTTGGTTGCGAGTTCTTTATTTGTTTGTGTAGGTTCGTGGGACTTGTTGAGGAGCCTCCTACTGGATTGATACCTTGGTTCTCAAAAACTGAGGGAAATACTTACGCTACTATTGCTGCATCACCC
Organism: Triticum aestivum; assembly: GCF_018294505.1. NCBI lineage: Eukaryota > Viridiplantae > Streptophyta > Magnoliopsida > Poales > Poaceae > Triticum > Triticum aestivum. The sequence continues at coordinate 664,187,322 of NC_057795.1, forward strand.
TCTCCTCTTCGAGGAAAACCAACGCAAGCTCAAGACGTAGAAACTACATCTAGTGGGTGCACTTAGCATGCCCCCACTGGTTCGGATCGACACTCTGCATAGTCTGCCTAGCTTGAGTAAAAAAGAGAGAAGGTTCTAAGACCTCAGTCGACTGCCAGCAGTCGACCGTGGTCTCGGGGTCTACACCCAGTGCGTGCACTCGGCGTGCCCCCACAGGTCCGGACAGATTACTAAGACCCAGCATGAGGTGAAGTGGAGAATTCCCTAAACTCTAAACACAGGCACACACCCAGTGGGTGATCGGATGCGGAACAGACCCACAGACCCATGATAGTAGATGCACATATGGGCAAAAAAGCAACAACGACAGTTTTTGTGATTCAAAAAGTTCAGTCGGGAGTTAACTGACCTCAACGTTGGTCTGTAGAGCGGTGTTGGCATTGTAGGCTACCTGACTGGCCTCGTGCGTCACCTTCACTTGATCCATAACAAGATTCACTTGATGAAGAGCCTCCCTGGCAGCACTCGGCGCGTCATCCGGCATTTGGTAAACAACAAACAGCGAGGGCGCCAGGGCGGCCGAAGCACCCACTGGGTCGGATGCATGGAGTTGCACTAGGGCAGCAGGAGTCAGAGCAGTCGACCCCGATGGGCGATCAGTCGTCAGCGGGTCGACGAATGTGACGCTAGTCCGAACCAGATCTCCAGACCGCTCGACCAGCGTCTCAAGCTCCGGAGTCGATTGAGGGGCTTGAACCTCAAGCACTCTCCCGCTCGAGCCCTTGCCTCTCCTCCTCCTCTCCCACAAGGGCGCTTCTTCTTCTTCATCATCAGGAAGCACGACAACGTCTCGTGGTACTGCAGCAAAAAGGAAAAAGAATCAGAAATTTAGCCGACCGACAATCTCAGTCGACAGAACAAGTTTTAATCAAACAGACTCACCAGCTCGGGATGTGGCCATTTTGTCGGTTTGCTCATCTCCTGGGGCCTTGTCAATGTCCATATCAGTCGCAACAGAAGTGGGGATGGAAAGATACAAGATCCACTCGGTAACCAACAGAAATGCCAATCGGAAGAAAGGAACGCAGAGAGATAAATTTCTCACCCAGAGGCGACTGGAACATCCATCTTGATCCTCGGCAGAGTCTTCCGAGCCTTCGGGGGCGCGACCTTAGGCTGCTTAGCCATCTTTTCAGTCAGCTCAGGAGTCAACTCCGAGCCCGCTTCTGCGTCTTGGTACTGGAAGCCACGGCCTTGCCCCGCTCACCTGCTGGATCATGATGCTGTTTGGATCGACGCTCCAGGCGGGGCGGTGAGTCGACCTCCACGTCGGCGGCGGCTTCGTCGCTCTCCTCCTCGTCGTCACCGTCTGACGATTGATACTCACCGCTTTCGTTTGTGCTGTCCTCCCCTTTCTGGTCCTGCTCCCGGGTCTGCTCGCCGTTGGGCATGGAGTACATCTTGGTATAAACCTGCAGAAACAAGAAGTCGAGTGGATTCCAGTCGGTGCCAGAGACAGATGCAAGATACACAAGAAATCAGTTGGAGGCAGAAGTTCAAACCTTGTCGGGTGGATTGCTGTCACTGAAGGGAGCGACCCTCCTGGCCCCCCTGGGTTATCCTTGTTGCCCATGATGCTCTTCAGCCATCCAGCCACCGTCTTGGCCGGGATTTCCTCCGTATGAACCCGAGCGGTGTCGTTGGCATCGGAGTACATCCACATAGGATGGTCCCGAGCCTGAAGCGGCTGGATGCACCGACTGAGAAACACCTCCAGTAGGTCCATCCCAGTTAAACCCTAATTGATCAGCTGGACCACCCTCTTGACCAGCATGTCCGTCTCCATCCTCTCTGCGACAGTCACTTTCAGCGAGGAAGGAGTTTGAACACGATCGAAGGAGAAAGGGGAAGTCCAGTTGACTGACCCGGGGTAGGGACGTCCTGGCAATAGAACCAGGTCGACTGCCAGCCCCTGATCGACTCGGGAAGGGTCATGGACGGAAAATAGCTCCTCTTCCTCTTCTGGATCCCCAAACCACCACACATTTGAATGACGTGCGTTTTCTCGTCACCCGAGTTGGCCTTCTTGACCGACTTAGAACGGACAGTGAAGATGTGTTTGAAGAGACCCCAGTGCGGTCGACAACCAAGGAAATTTTCACACATAGACACAAATGCCGCGAGATAGATGATGGTGTTGGAGAAAAGTGATGGAGTTGGGCTCCGAAGAAGTTCAGAAAACCCCGGAAAAAGGGGTGCGGAGGGAGCGAAAAACCACGGTCGACGTGGGTGGCAAGCAGGACACACTCACCCGGTCGCGGCTGCGGCTCCGTCTCCCCCTCCGACAGCCTCGCAGCACCGTCGGCGACCAACCCAAGCTCGGCCAGCTCGTCCAGATCTTCTTGCCGGAGTGTGGATCGAATCCAGTCGCCCTGGATCCATCCCGTCGGCAGCGCCGACCGCGACGACGACCCACGCCGGGTCTTGTTGCTCTTCGGCGCCCCCGTCGCCTTCTTCGCACGTTCCAACACGGTGGTCTTGTCCTTCACCATTGCAGTGGAGCGACGGCGCCGAGAGCGGTGGAGCTGCGCGTGGAAGAGAAGCGGAGGAGAAAGGGGGAGAATGGGAGCGCACGACGCAACGCCTCAGCCTCACCGCCTTTTAAAGGGCAACTTTCGAGTGGCTGACACGCGGGCCCAGGCGATCCTGTCAAATCTCCACTACAGTCACGCGCCCGATACGTGGCGAAAAAGGTGGCGCGGGGATTGAGGCATCCCTGCTTATCCAACCCGATTACCATGACACCCTCCGTCCCGCGCGCTTCCCCAAAATTTCGAATCCCGCCGAATCCGGGATATGCAATAACCAATCGCGCCGGAGATTTCGCAACAGAAGACAATGATCGAGGATGATGTCGTTAATTCACTCGACAACTTCAGAATCGATCGAGGCAACTGAAATGAAGCTAAAAGTTTGGACACAAGCCGTCCGTTCGATGCAAGCACTCACGAAGCACAAAGGCTGAAGCGAAGTCCACTGCGATCTTCTTTTCCACTTGGTCCTTAATCCATTCGGGGGCTAGTGATGAGGATATAGACATAGGGTAGGGTCACAGGCCTGACCTAGGAGCCCCACCCAAGGTCATTACCCTAGAAGCAAAGAAGCTCAAGAGATAACTGGAAGTACCCAAGGAAGACGTCGAGTGTTGCTTCACTCGACCAACCATATAACTCGGGTACCCCAATTTTATGAAGATCACTCAACCATACAATAAATCACTTGACCTATGAAGACCAAGAGCCAGACGGAACTACAACAGTCGGACATTCACTCTGGAGTCTTTATAGGCATTGATGACACTTAAAGCAGACGTTATCAGTAACGTCCCTCTTTTATGAACATTGAACCCTCTGTAACGGAGGGGAGCTGGGGTCCTGGCGCACTCTATATAAGCCACCCCCCTCCTCTGGGACAAGGGTTCGCACCCCCTATAATATTACACACATATAATCCAGTCGACCGCCTCCGGGCACAGAGACGTAGGGCTATTACTTCCTCCAAGAAGGGTCTGAACTCGTAAATGTCATGTGTACACCTTCACCATAACTGAGATCTTACCTCTCCATACCTACCCCCTTTCTACTGTCAGCCTTAGAACCATGACTCCCTACGTCTAAGTTTTTCGTATGTTCTTTTTTATATTACTTTTGGTCCACAAAAAGATGGCACTGGTTCTCAATTCCTTAAAACGATTTTACAAATTAGTGTCTTCTTGCAGGAAGGTTTCGGCCAACGCAATGGCGCATTGATAATTACAACAGGTGCAACGTGTCTATTTTTTTGAGAGAACATGACTACTTTTTAATTGTAAGCATCAGAATGCATAAGTTTATTTTCACAACGCGGAAGCACAAATTATTCATGTTTTAATATATTGATTCTCCATTCTAGAGAATCTACTTATTGTCCTTCCTTTTTTTCTTAATTCCCTTTGAAATGCTTCCTGCTAATATTTCATTCAAGTTTCAAGTAGAGATGAGTTAACTTTCCGTCCTTTGTCTATTACCTGGCACATGGCAGTAAGCTAAGTTTTTGTGGCACAAGGCATTTGTAAGTTTCCTTAGTTTCTAATAATAAATAGATTTACTGTTATCATTACGGTATGAAAACAATTCTAATTTACATCTTTGTGTAAACATTGCAGCTGTTAAGTGAGGCGTGATCGCTTGATAGCTAGCTCATCTCCAGGGCAATTAATTACTATTGAATAAGGAATAATGTTTCATCCCCGTCACAGGTACTACCCGCCATGGGAAATAGTTCTACCAGTTACAAAAAAGTTATGCTAAAAAATTACACAATAATGTTTATCCAAATATATAATTGTCTTTGTTTCTGTTCATACTCCTTCTCAAACCAGACTAACCACCCATTGCATCTTCACTTTGACTTCCTTTCTGTCTAAATCGAGAAGTTTGCCCGAGCAATGGACTTTAAATAGATCATTACATCCTTTCTGTTACTTTATATGGAAATAATGTAGTGTACTCTTTTTTCGGTTCTTTGAGCCTTCACTTTTCCGATATTTATCGCTCTTTGAAGATCTTAAGTTGTACAAATGATTGGATGCTTAATGTTATTTCTTCGGCATGAAGTGCATTTAGATTTACTTAAGAATGTGTAGACCATTATCAATCTCCGTAATTCACTACTATTAATTATATGAAACACATAAAAGAGAACTTGACATATGATACGTGAAAATATGTACCATATTTCCTACAGGCCACTGCTCTAAAATCCATAGCCTCCTAATAATTGATAAGACTTCCGAAAAATGGAATATTCGTAAGAAATGTCGTCATCTAAATATCTTTTTATATTACAACAAAGCGGGTGTAAATAGAAATGTGTACAACTCAAGTACTTCACATAGAGAGGTTTAGTTTTGCATGCGCTGCATTACTAAAACCTCACTGCCATATCTACCAGGAAATGTTAAATATATAGCCATGATCGGAAAAAATCTGGGTTTTTTTATATGCCATGTCAAATAGTTCAAAAAACATTAAATGTTAGGAGCTATTACATAGTAAGAGTTACATGCGCACACCATTGCACTTACTTAATTAAACCTACTATTTGCACCCTAAAACTTTCAAAGAAGGTTTTTCCGAACACTTTTATGCCTATTGGCGGGGATATATATGAATACACTAAATTCTCTTTTTGATGTGTGAACCTACAAGTGCATCCTTGATTCCATGATGGTAGAACACTCGTCTTCTTCTCTTAATTCCTGATATGTTTTGGCATTTTGATGTTCTCATTTATGCTCTAAAGGCATTGCAAGAAAGGTACCATGTTTGCATCATATGGCAGTGTATGAGGATCCGGATGTTCTCTGCGATGTGATATTCTTTTCAGTCATGAATTAGAAGGAAATTTATTTATCATGAAGGTTGTGCTTCTTCGAGTATATTTTATTCATGCAAGTTTTTATGCATAACAAATGTTGTTCAGCGGGTTCACCGAAGTCACCTTCCAAAGTTGCTAGCCCATGCAGTTGCACAGGTTGATGACTAGCTTAATTAATTATACTTTGGGTCGAAACCAATACAACTTTTCTTTCCATTCGCCTAGAACCTCTTTAGAATTTCTGAACTTTTCCTAAGCCCTGCCCGCCGACAAAGAAAATGAATAAACGAGTTATTAAATAGTTGATATCAGAAAATGACGAACTAAAGAGGCCGACATATAGTTAATAATGATTGAAATTACCTATCGACTATCCCCTTCATGGTAGAGTAGGTGTGTTTTTTCTTAAGTAGTGAGTCCAGTACTTCAACTGTTCCTTCGTCAACTTTAATGATTAACAAGATCCAATGGTAACTGCATGCACACACACGTTTGCATGTCTTAATTAAGGGGGCATGTGCATAACACTCATCATTGGTAGTAATAATTATTAACATCTATCTAGCTAGTAAGTAAAAACATAATTTGTAGTACAAGACAGTGTGACTCATAGGAAGTTGTAAGGAAGTAGTACATGTTCATCGGTATTGAGGCGCTTCAAGAACTCTAGCATGTTTTTCTCTGCTTCTGCTTTATACCATGGATATGTCCATGTTTCTTCATTAATGGTATTTGGGTCAATGAACCCAATGCCATAGCGTCCAACTTTTTTCATTTCATACATCTTCATCCTGCATAATATCACAGAAAAGAATATAGTGAGGATAATTACAGGTAATTAATGATCGATCAATGAGCACTATAGCTAGCTTGATACTTAAATTACAGAAAGGGATCACTTACAGACAATAGCATCTGACGAGAGATTTGTCGAGTGCATCTTGATTGAATAACTGAAATAGTTCTGAATACTCAACGGACAGAGCTAGTTTATGGAAGTAATACTCTTCCTTAGCTTTCACCATGAGGGACTCTCGATTGGTACTCTTGGTAATTTTCATGTACCAATCATGCAATGCATACATTCTCATTGGGAGGTTCTTGACCTCCTCAGGCTTGACCAAAGGTTGGCCGCGGATATATTTCCATTTGATGTCCTCCTTTCTAAGCAGAGGCATGGGCTCAATCTCGAGGAGTTGTCCAACAGTGATACTGAGCATTTCAGCCTGCCTTCTATGCTCGTCGGTTATTACCAGCTGACCGGCGCCGGTACTCTCATGTGTTGGTACAACAAGCGCGCGGGGGGGGGGGGGGGATCGATTGCGCCGCCTATTCTCCTAACTGGGGAACGGTTTTCCCGCATTTTTGACCAGCTCCTCAGCTCAAACTTGAGCTCGACTCCTTTAGTCGTGCTTGATGTGCCTTCCTGATTTGGCGCTCATAGTCTGAGTCAACAGGCTTGGGAGCTGGTGGTCTAGCCATACGAATAAAGTGGTTAATCTTCTCCTCGGGCACTTTCTCCCTTGGCGGCGGTGGCGGTTTCGGTCCAAAATGGGCGTCCACTTGGACCTTCACTATGGCTTTGTTTTGCTCCTTGGTCATGTCATAAGGCCTCTGCGGAAGAGGCACGAGGTTTGGACCATATTGAAATCGCTTGCCTCCGCCTATACCTCCTGTACTACCTCGACTTGTAGCACTATGCACCATAGCTGCGGCGGCTCTCTTCCGCGATTGCTGTGTTGGAAATATGCCCTAGAGGCAATAATAAAATGGTTACTATTTTATTTCCTTATTCATGATAATTGTCTATTGTTCATGCTATGATTGTATTAACTGGAAACCATAATACATGTGTGAATACATAGACCACAACATGTCCCTAGTGAGCCTCTAGTTGACTAGCTCGTTGATCAATAGATGGTTATGGTTTCCTGACCATGGACATTAGATGTCATTGAGACGGGATCACATCATTAGGAGAATGATGTGATGGACAAGACCCAATCCTAAGAATAGCACAAGATCGTGTAGTTCGTTTGCTAAAAGCTTTTCTAATGTCAAGTATCATTTACTTAGACCATGAGATTGTGCAACTCCTGGATACCGTAGGAATGCTTTGGGTGTACCAAACGTCACAACGTAACTGGGTGGCTACAAAGGTGCACTACAGGTATCTCTGAAAGTGTCTGTTGGGTTGGCACGAATCGAGACTGGGATTTATCACTCTGTATGACGGAGAGGTATCTCTGGGCCCACTCGGTGGTGCATCATCATAATGAGCTCAATGTGACTAAGTAGTTAGTCACGGGATCATGCATTACGGAATGAGTAAAGTGACTTGCCGGTAATGAGATTGAACGAGGTATTGGGATACCAATGATCGAATCTCGGGCAAGTAACATACCGATTGGCAAAGGGAATTGTATACGGGATTGATTGAATCCCCGACATCATGGTTCATCCGATGAGATCATCGTGGAACATGTGAGAGCCAACATGGGTATCCAGATCCCGCTATTTGTTATTGGCCAGAGAGCTGTCTCGGTGATGTCTGCATGATTCCCGAACCCGTAGGGTCTACACACTTAAGGTTCGGTGACGCTAGAGTTGTTATGGGAATTAGTGTGCAGTTACCGAATGTTGTTCAGAGTCCCAGATGAGATCCTGGACGTCACGAGGAGTTCCGAAATGGTCCGGAGGTAAAGATTTATATATGGAAAATCCTATTTTGGCCACCGGAAAATGTTCGGATTTTTCGGTATTGTACCGGGAAGGTTCTAGAAAGTTCCGGAGTGGGGCCCACCTGCATGGAGGGACCCACATGAACGTGGGTAGTGGGGGCAAGGCCCCACACCTCTGGTCAAGGCGCACCAAGATCCCCCCTTAGAAGGAATAAGATCATATCCCGAAGGGATAAGATCAAGATCCCTAAAAGAGGGGGATAACAATCGGTGGGGAAGGGAAATGATGGGATTTCTTTCCTCCCACCTTTGCCAACGCCCCAATGGACTTGGAGGGCAAAAAAACAGCCCCTCCACCCCTATATATAGTGGGGGGGGGGGGGCGCATAGGAGCTTTACCCCTTGCCCCTGGCGCAGCCCTCCTCCTCTCCAACTCCACCTCCTCCTCAGTAGTGCTTGGCGAAGCCCTGCCGGAGAACTGCAAGCTCCACCACCACGCCATCATGCTGCCGGAGCTCTCCCTCAACTTCTCCTCTCCCCTTGCTGGATCAAGAAGGAGGAGACGTCCCCGGGCTGTACGTGTGTTGAACATGGAGGCGTTGTTCGTTCGGCGTTAGATCGGATCTTCCGCGATTTGAATCGCCGCGAGTACGACTCCCTCATCCGCGTTCTAGTGACGCTTCCGCTTAGCGATCTTCAAAGGTATGAAGATTCTCATCCTCTCCCTCTCTTGTTGCTAGAATCTTCATAGATTGATCTTGGTGATGCGTAGAGAATTTTGAATTATTGGTACATTCCCCAACATGCTGAGGCGGCGGAGACAGCTGACGCGGTGTGGGACTTGGAGGAGGAGTGGCACGCGTTGGTGGACTCGGAGGAGGAGGAGTGGCCTCACGCGTTGGCTGAGTTGAAGAAGGAGTAGTGGCCTCACGCGTTGGCTGAGTTGAAGCAGGAGGAGTGGCCTAAAGTTGTGCTGGACTAGGAGGAGCGGCAGTCATCTGCTCCTCGTCACCTCCTGGGATGTCAAGCTCTAGCTGATGCGGTGTCGGTGGCCTTCAAAAGATTATGCAATCCTTTCTCCATAGGATGTATGATGTATGGCCTCTCCCAGTGTGTGCTCCTCGTCACCTCCAGGAATGTCAAGTGCTAGCCCCGAATATTGGTCCACCACCTCATCAACCACGACACGAGCATAGCCGGCTGGAATCACTTTGCAATGGTAGGTTGCTCCGGGGGGATTTGTATAAGCAACGACATCCACTGCCTTCACGGATATGTTCTTTATTTTTAAGTGTAGTTCACAGTTAGTGTTCTCCATGATGTCATCCATAGGGTATCTATCCAGCAGTGCGTCGCCCGGGGCGGAACCCACGCTGCTTCTCGGCATGGATGGGACGGTGCTATCCAATGCTGGATCATCCGCTAGCTGCTGCCGCTGCTGAGACCCCTTTCTTGGCTAAGCGAGTCGATCTGCTGCTGCTGCCGCTGCAATTTGAGTGCCAAGTCCGCGTGCGCTGATTCTAGGCCTTGAAGGCGTTCTGCTTCCTGCTTCCTCTGCTCGTCCTCCATCTTCCTCCATCTTCCTTCTCGCACGACTTCTGTAGTCGGCGTTCCAGTCAGAAAAGCCCTCATACCACGGAATAACGCCCTTGCCTCGTGTTCTTCTCGGGTGTTCAGGATTTCCCAGGGCGCGCGCAAGCTCGTCGTTCTCTCTGTTGGGCGTGAACACCCCCTCTCGAGCTTCTTTTATTGCTTGAACTAACTTAACATTGGCTCCTTTAAGACATGCCTTCTTCGAAACTAGGCCCGTCTTCGGGTCCAACGCCCCCCATGCGCATAGAACCAAGTTCTGCACCTGGGGGGCCAGTTCAATGTAACTGGAGTGACCTGTGCAGCCAACATCTCTTGCTCAGACTTATCCCACTTAGGCATTGCCACCGCGTAGCCACCTAGCCCCAGCCTATGAAATTGCTCCTTTTTGCAGCATTGGCCTTGTTTTTTCTGGACCGTTCCTTAGATAATTCTGGTTCCTTGAATTTCATGAAAGCGGGCCAGTGTTCTCTTTGGTTCTCCAGTGTTCCCTTGAATTCTGGAGTCTTCTTTCCTGCTTTGACGTAGTTATTCCATACATTTTTCTTGTGGTTGTTGAATGCAATTGCCATCTTCCTAAGAGCAGCGTCCTTGACTTTCTCCACATCTGCAGCTGTGAAATGATCTGGTAGGGTGAAATGTTCCATGAGATTTTCCCAAAGCATAGTTTTTGCTCTGTCTTCGACAAAAGTAAGATCAGGACGGGGCTTTGATGGCTCTTTCCATTCTTGAAGGGAGATCGGGAGTTTGCCCTTCACAAGAACTCCGCACTGATGAACGAACTTGTTTGCAATGTTCTTAGGCGCTATTGGTTCGCCATTAGTTTTGATGGCCTCGATGTTGTACTTTACACCGTCCTTCAACTTTTTGCCCGGGCCTGTCTTTCTGCATGTATAATATTTGCTCGATCCGGAGGGCTGAAAGAAGAAAGATTGATTTGTTAATATATCTTCAAATCATTTAAAACACGTGAGATCACCAGATGCCTGCTTATATAAATATACCTCGCCGGTCTCTGTTATTTCAAGATCAACATTTGCTTCGCCAATTTCAAGATCAACATTTTCTTCGCCATCATAATCAATATCATAGTCGTCATCCATGACTTCATCTGCTCTGTCGTCGTGATCGAATATCAGCTCATCATCACCCTCCCTGGTATTGTTCAAATATTGCGAGCCGTCATCTTCTTCATTTCGATCATCTGGCCCGCGAGGGGAGCGTATGATCTCGAATAGGGCCTCTTCTTCCTCTCTGCCGGTATTGTCCGCCATAGCTTTTATTTAACTAATCCAGAAGAAATATAAAACAATTTAGTATTCAAATTACAATGCATGCATGCAATCAATAAGGAAATCCTGAATCATAGTACATAATATGCATCATCTCGAATAATATATAACTTGAATACATCGTCTCGAATATTATATATCGGATACATCACTAGCTAGCTAGCTAATAAAGATCGAATACTACAGAATAATCTAGGCCACTCGCGGTTCCTGAGGCACGGGCGGTGGACACCCAAAGAGAAGGAACCATCACAGGATCATAGCTCCGGTGATCTCCCCAAAGATTCTGCCAGGTATTGGAGAACCTGACATCCATAGCAGCCATGTAGCGACGGACATGATCGTCCTCCTCCCTGACACGGCGATGCACCACCTCCGGCGGGGCCGGCTCCCTCTGAACCGAAAGTGGCCCACGGGAACGCCACCAAAGGAGGTCAGGGTCGACGACGGGACCCGGGTTCCTCACCAAGCGGCGAGCCCCTGGAGGTAGCACCTCCCAGTGCCAGCCCGGCGGAGCCCAATCCCGGACATGGGTCCTCTGAAGAAGGACGTCGTTGCGAACGGGTCGACGGCGAGGATGCGGGCCGGGCATCGTCGAGAACAAATACTATACGCCGCAAAAGTAATAATTTTTAAATGATTGGATTGTGGTTTCTTATATGCAAATTCTAAATTTCTATAACTAAAATTATAAGAAACTAAAAACTAACATTTCTATAACATTTCTAACATTTCTATAACAATTTGAAATTAATCTAATTCATCTAGCTAAAACTAATATTTCTATCATTTCTATAACATTTCTAACATTTCTATATACTATTTGACATTAATCTAATCTAATTAATTAATTCATCTAAAACATTTGTATAAAAAACAGAAAAAATAGAAAAAACTAAAAACTAAAAACAGAATCGTGTGTGTGTGTGTGTGCGTGCGCGTGTGCGCGTGTGCACCCTACGGCGCCGGTGGCGAGGCGGCTTCCATTGGAGGGAGGAGAGGGGCCGGGGAGAGGGGCTCACAGCGCGGGCGACGGTGAGGCGACGGGACGGCGAGGCAGAGGGGACGCCAGCGACGACGACGGGGACAACGATGATGACGAACAGCGACGGACGACAACGGGGGCGGCGACGAGGGGCGGCGGCGACGGGGCAGAGGAGAAGAAGCAGAGGGAGAACAAACTGACGAATTTTTTGAAGTGTTTTTTTATATAGAACCTACCTTTAGTACCGGTTGGAGCCACTAACCAGTACTAAAGGTCTGTTTTGGCCAGGTGAAGTGGCGGGAAGCTCAGCCCCTTTAGTACAGGGTGGTGGCTACAACCGGTACTAAAGGGGGGGGGGCTTTGGTACCGGTTGTAGCCACCACCCGGTACTAAAGGGGGTGCGCTGGCGCAGGTGCGGTGCGAGCAAGTTTAGTCCCACCTCGCTAGTCGAGGGGCGCCCACACCTGTTTAAAAGCCCCAGCGCGGCTGCTCTCTTGAACTCCTCTCTATAGCAGGCTTCTGGGCCTAACTCCGCTCTCTGCCCCTGTGGGCCTACTGGGCCTTGCGGTCCTGCATCCTGGCCCAACTAGTGGTTGGGTTACTAGTCGTATCCTGGCCCAACTAGTGGCTGTGGCCCAGTTTTTGTCTGAATTTTTTTCTTTTCTACTTTATTTATTTTCATTTATTTATTTTTGAATATTTTTTCTTTAGGTACAAAAAATTACAAACTTTCTGTTAGTGTGAGTAGTTTTCAAATTTGAATAGTTTAAATTTGAATTATTTCACGAACTAATTTGTAGACGAAGTGCATCCAGTTTTTGCACATAAAATTTCTTCGCGTTTCAAATGCCAAAACACATAAGTACCCTAACCCTAACTATTACAAAGATTCCCTCCGGTTTGTTCGAAGCGACACTTTCCAGATATATGATGTCTACTACACAACCTTCTTCTTGTAGACATTGTTGGGCCTGCAAGTGCACAGGTTTGTAGGACAGTAGCAATTTTCCCTCAAGTGGATGACCTAAGGTTTATCAATCCATAGGAGGCGTAGGATGAAGATGGTCTCTCTCAAACAACCCTACAACCAAATAACAAAGAGTCTCTTGTGTCCCCAACACACCCAATGCAATGGTAAATTGTATAGGTGCACTAGTTTGGCGAAGAGATGGTGATACAAGTGCAAAATAGATAGTAGATAAAGGTAATTGTAATCTGAAACAATAAAAACAGCAAGATAACTAATGGTAAAAGTGAGCATAAACGGTATTGCAATGATAGGAAACAGGGCCTAGGGTTCATACTTTCGCTAGTGCAAGTTCTCTCAACAATAATAACATAGATAGATCATATAACAAGCCCTCAACATGCAACAAAGAGTCACTCCAAAGCCACTAATAGTGGAGAACAAACGTAGAGATTATGCTAGGGTACGAAACCACCTCAAAGTTATTCTTTCGGATCGATCTATTAAAGAGTTCGTACTAGAATAACACCTTAAGACACAAATCAACCAAAACCCTAATGTCACCTAGATACTCCATTGTCACCTCAAGTATCTGTGGGCATGATTATACAATATGCATCACACAATCTCAGATTTATCCAACCAACACAAAGTACTTCAAAGAGTGCCCAAAAGTTTCTACCGGAGAGTCAAGAACGTGTGCCAACCCCTATGCATAGGTTCATGGGCGGAACCCGCAAGTTGGTCACCAAAACATACATCAAGAGGCACATGATATCCCATTGTCACCACAGATAAGCACGGCAAGACATACATCAAGTGTTCTCATAAAAGACTCAATCCAATAAGATAACTTCAAAGGGGAAACTCAATTCATCACAAGAGAGTAGAGGGGGAGAAACATCATAAGATCCAACTACAATAGCAAAGCTCGGGATACATCAAGATCGTGCCATAGAGGGAACACGAGCGAGAACACGAGAGAGAGAGAGATCAAACACATAGCTACTGGTACATACCCTCAGCCCCGAGGGTGAACTACTCCCTCCTCGTCATGGAGAGCACCGGGATGATGAAGATGGCCACCGGTGAAGGATCCCCCCTCTGGAAGGGTGCCGGGAAGGGCTCCCAAGAGGATTTTGGTGGCTACAGAGGCTTGCGGCGGCGGAATTCCCGATCTATCTTGATATTCAATGTTTTTAGGGTACGGGGGAATATATAGGCAAAAGAAGTCGGTTAGGGGGGGGGAGGTCCTCGAGGGGTCCACGAGACAGGGGGGCGCGCCCAGTAGGGGGGGGGCCCTATCTCCTGGGCTCCTCGAGGATCTTCTGACGTGCACTCCAAGTCTCCAGGATCCTATTCTTCCCAAAAATAGCGCTGCCGAAGGTTTCATTCCGTTTGGACTCTGTTTGATATCCCTTTTCTTAGAAATACTGAAATAGGCAATAAAACAGCAATATGGGCTGGGCCTCCGGTTAATAGGTTAGTCCCAAAAGTAATATAAAAGTGTATAATAAAGCCCATAATCATTCAAAACAGATAATAATATAGCATGAATGCTTCATAAATTATAGATATGTTGGAGACGTATCAACACCCCCAAGCTTAATTCCTACTCGTCCTCGAGTAGGTAAATGATAAAAGAAAGAATTTATGAAGTGTGAATGCTAGAGGTGCACAAGTTTGATCAATGATAATTTCAATTACCTTTTCTAGCATTATAATATGTCATAACAGTAGTTCATCGCATAAAACTTCTCACGATAAAGTAACAAGCAATTCACATGTCAAAGCATAGACCATAAACATTCTTGAAAACTAGCAAACTTCATTCTTAGTCACCAAAACAATTGCAATTCATCTTATTTTCTGGAATAGCAAACTCCACATACTCAATTATCATATAGTCTTCTACAATTGCTAACACTCACGCAATACTTGTGGTTATGAAGTTTTAATCAGACACAAAGAAAGATTGGGGCTTATAATGTTGCCTCCAAACGTATTCACCTTTGGGTGATGTCAACAATAATAGTTCATGCTAACGTACATCCAATTGGATATATATATATATATATATATATATCAGGATCACCCTAACACAAAGTGGTTGCCAAAGGATAAAATAAAAAAGGGAAAGGTGAAGATCACCTTGACTCTTGCATAAAGTAAAAGATATAAAGTAAAAGATAGGCCCTTCGCAGAGAGAAGCAGAGGTTGTCATGCGCTTTTAGGGTTGGATACACAAAATCTTAATGCGAAAGAATGTCACTTTATATTGCCCCTTGTATATGGACCTTTATTATGAAGTCCGTCGCTTTTATTGCTTCCATAACAAGTTCGTACAAAGCTTATTTTCTCCACACTAATAAGTCATGCATATTTAGAGAGCAATTTTTATTGCTTGCACCGATGACAACTTACTTGAAGGATCTTACTCAATCCATAGGTAGGTATGGTGGACTCTCATGGCAAAAACTGGGTTTAAGAATATTTGGAAGCACAAGTAGTATATCTACTTGGTGCTAGGAATTTTGGCTAGCATGAGGGGGAAAGGCAAGCTCAACATGTTTGAATGATCCATGACAATATACTTTAACTGAGATGCGAGAAAACATAACCCATTACGTTGTCTTCCTTGTCCAACATTAACTATTTAGCATGTCATATTTAATGAGTGCTCACAATTATAAAAGATGTCTATGATAATATATTTATATGTGAAATCTCTCTTCCTTCAATATTCTTTCATGAATTGTTCAAATGACCAATACAATGCTTGCTAACCGTCAATAAATTTACAAGCTCTACTTCTTAGATGTGAAGTCATTACTCCCCATGGGATAAGCAAAAGAGACAAATATAATTTCAGATTTATGACATTCAACTCATTCAACCATTTACTCATAGGATATAAGTGAAGCACACAAGTAGGACAAACTACTCCAAAAAGATATACGTGAAGATCAATGAGTAGCTAAATAATTATGCAACTATGTGAAGACTCTCTCTCATTTAAGAATTTCAGATCTTGGTATTGTATTCAAGCAGCAAGAAAAACAAAATAAAATGACATTGCAAGGATAGCACAACTCATCTGAAGAAGCAAAAACTTAGGTTCAACCGATACTAACCGATAGTTGTTGAAGAAGAAAGGTGGGATGCCTACCGGGGCATCCCCAAGCGTAGATGCTTGAGACTTCTTGAAATATTATCTTGGGTTGCCTTGGGCATCCCCAAGCTTGAGCTTTTATGTCTCCTTAATTCCTCTCATATCATGGTTTCTCTTTTTATCAAAAGCTTCATCCACACCAAACTCAACAAGAACTCGTGAGATAGGTTAGTATAAACCGATGCAAAACCATATCATCTTCTACTGTAACAAATCACTAACATTATTGTTCAACATTAAATACTAAATGTCTCTGCATATTTAATACTCCTATCCTCAAATAGAATCATTAAACAAGCAAACATATGCAAACAATGCAACCATAACAGCAATCTGCCAAAACAGTACAGTCTGTAAAGAATCCAAGAGTATCAATACTTCCCTAACTCCAAAAATTATGAGATAAAATTCCCACTGTAATAAATTTATCATAGCTTAATATGCAAAAAGTTTCAACGTTATACCACTCTCTGACTTTTCTAGGGAATTTTTGCAACAGCGGTAAACTTTCTGTTTTCAAACAGCAACAAGTATACTAGCAAAACAAGCATGGTAAAGGCTATCCTTGACATTTTTATTGAAAATAAAGATGCAAAATATTATTCTAACTAACATCAAGCAAACACTAACAAAATAAAATGATGCTCCAAGAAAAACACATATCATGTGGTGAATAAAAATATAGCTCCAAGTAAAGTTACCGATGAACGAAGACGAAAGAGGGGATGCCTTCCGGGGCATCCCCAAGCTTACGCTCTTGGTTGTCCTTGAATATTACCTTGGGGTGCCTTGGGCATCCCCAAGATTAGGCTCTTGCCACTCCTTATTCCATAATCCATCGAATCTTTACCCAAAACTTGAAAACTTCAACCACACAAAACTCGTAAGCTCTGTTAGTATAAGAAAATAAATCACCACTTAGGTACTGTAATGAACTCATTCTAAATTAATTTTGGTGTTGAACCTACTGTATTCAAACTTCTTTATGGTTCATACCACTTAATACTAGCCATAGATGCATCAAAATAAGCAAACAACACATAGAAAACAGAATCTGTCAAAAACAGAACAGTCTGTAGTAATCTGCATCAAACGTATACATCTGGAACCCAAAAAATTATGAAATAAATTTCAGGACCTGAGTAATTTGTCTATTAATCATCTTCAAAAAGAATCAACCTGAAAGAACTCTCCAGTAAAAAATGGCAGCTAAACTCGTGAGCGCTAAAGTTTCTGTTTTTTACAGCAAGATCATATAAACTTCACCCAAGTCTTCCCAAAGGTTCTACTTGGAACTTTATTGAAACAAAAGATATAAAACATTATTACTACAGTAGCATAATCATGTGTTCACACAAAAAAAGTAAGGATAAATATTGGGTTGTCTCCCAACAAGCGCTTTTCTTTAACGCCTTTCTAGCTAGGCATGATGATGACAATGATGCTCACATAAAAGATTAGAGTTGAAACATAACGGGAGCATCATGAAGAATATGACTAGCACATTTAAGCCCAACCCACTTCCTATGCATAGGGATTTTGTGAGCAAACAACTTATGGGAACAATAATCAACTAGCATAGGAAGGTACAACAAGCATAACTTCAAAATTTTCAACACATAGAGAGGAAACTTGATATTATTGCAATTCCTACAAGCATATGTTCCTCTCTCATAATAATTTTCAGTAGCATCATGAATGAATTCAACAATATAATCAGCACCTAGAGCATTCTTTTCATGATCTACAAGCATAGAAAATTTCTACTCTCCTCATAAGCAAATTTATTCTCACGAATAATAGTGGGAGCAAACTCAACAAAATAACTATCATGTGAGGCATAATCCAATTGAAAACTAAAATCATGATGACAAGTTTCATGATTATCATTAGTCTTTATAGCATACAAGTCATCACAATAATCATCATAAATAGCAATTTTTTTTCTCATAATCAATTGGAACCTCTTTCGAAGTAGTGGAATCATCACTAAATAAAGTTGACACTCTTCCAAATCCACTTTCATGTTCATCACAATAAGATTCAATATCCTTCAAAATAGTGGGATCACTACTACCTAAAGTTGACACTCTTCCAAACCCACTTTCATCAATATAATCATCATAAATAGGAGGCATGCTTTCATCATAATAAATTTGCTCATCAAAACTTGGGGGACAAAAAATACCATATTCATCAAACATAGCTTCCCCAAGCTTGTGGCTTTGCATATCATTAGCATCATGGATATACAAGGAATTCATACTAACAACATTGCAATCATGCTCATCATACAAAGATGTAGTACCAAACATTCTAATGCATTCTTCTTCTAGCACTTGAGCACAATTTTCCCTTCCATCATTCTCACGAAAGATATTAAAAAGATGAAGCGTATGAGACAAACTTAACTCCATTTTTTGTAGTTTTCTGATATAAACTAAACTAGTGATAAAACAATAAACAAAAAGATTCGATTGCAAGATCTAAAGATATACCTTCAAGCACTCACCTCCCCGGCAACGGCGCCATAAAAGAGCTTAGTTGATGGGGTGTGAGTGCCGTTTACCTAGCCTCCCCGGCAACGGCGCCAGAAAAGAGCTTGATGTCTACTACACAACCTTCTTCTTGTAGACGTTGTTGGGCCTGCAAGTGCACAGGTTTGTAGGACAGTAGCAAATTTCCCTCAAGTGGATGACCTAAGGTTTATCAATCCGTAGGAGGCGTAGGATGAAGATGGTCTCTCTCAAACAACCCTGCAACCAAATAACAAAGAGTCTCTTGTGTCCCCAACACACCCAATGCAATGGTAAATTGTATAGGTGCACTAGTTTGGCGAAGAGATGGTGATACAAGTGCAAAATAGATAGTAGATAAAGGTAATTGTAATCTGAAACAATAAAAACAGCAAGATAACTAATGGTAAAAGTGAGCGTAAACGGTATTGCAATGATAGGAAACAGGGCCTAGGGTTCATACTTTCGCTAGTGCAAGTTCTCTCAACAATAATAACATAGATAGATCATATAACAAGCCCTCAACATGCAACAAAGAGTCACTCCAAAGCCACTAATAGCGGAGAACAAACGTAGAGATTATGCTAGGGTACGAAACCACCTCAAAGTTATTCTTTCGGATCGATCTATTAAAGAGTTCGTACTAGAATAACACCTTAAGACACAAATCAACCAAAACCCTAATGTCACCTAGATACTCCATTGTCACCTCAAGTATCTGTGGGCATGATTATACGATATGCATCACACAATCTCAGATTTATCCAACCAACACAAAGTACTTCAAAGAGTGCCCAAAAGTTTCCACCGGAGAGTCAAGAATGTGTGCCAACCCCTATGCATAGGTTCATGGGCGTAACCCGCAAGTTGGTCACCAAAACATACATCAAGAGGCACATGATATCCCATTGTCACCACAGATAAGCACTGCAAGACATACATCAAGTGTTCTCATAAAAGACTCAATCCGATAAGATAACTTCAAAGGGGAAACTCAATTCATCACAAGAGAGTAGAGGGGGAGAAACATCATAAGATCCAACTACAATAGCAAAGCTCGAGATACATCAAGATCGTGCCATAGAGGGAACACAAGCGAGAACACGAGAGAGAGATCAAACACATAGGTACTGGTACATACCCTCAGCCCCGAGGGTGAACTACTCCCTCCTCGTCATGGAGAGCGCCGGGATGATGAAGACGGCCACCGGTGAACGATCCCCCTCCGGCAGGGTGCCGGGAAGGGCTCCCGAGAGGATTTTGGTGGCTACAGAGGCTTGCGGCGGCGGAACTCCCGATCTATCTTGATATTCGATGTTTTTAGGGTACGGGGGAATATATAGGCAAAAGAAGTCGGTCGGGGGGGGGGGGTCCTCGAGGGGTCCACGAGACAGGGGCGCGCCTAGTAGGGGGGGGGGCGCCCCCTATCTCCTGGGCTCCTCGAGGATCTTCTGACGTGCACTCCAAGTCTCCAGGATCCTATTCTTCCCAAAAATAACGCTGCCGAAGGTTTCATTCCGTTTGGACTCCGTTTGATATCCCTTTTCTTCGAAATACTGAAACAGGCAATAAAACAGCAATATGGGCTGGGCCTCCGGTTAATAGGTTAGTCCCAAAAGTAATATAAAAGTGTATAATAAAGCCCATAATCATTCAAAATAGATAATAGTATAGCATGAATGCTTCATAAATTGTAGATACGTTGGAGATGTATCAATATATAAGTCCAGAAAGTTAGTACAGAAGAAAGTGATAACGGTGAAGCCTATCACATCCCAGAGTGAGATCTTTGGGTGTGAAACTTTTTCTTCGCGTGTGTCCCTTTGCGCCATAACCATGGACAATCTTCATCATTTAACTGGATACTTGGATCAATATTCACCGTGAATGGAGCAATTTGATTAAACTTTTCATAATCTTCTGACATGTCTGTCTTGTCATCCACTCCCACGGTGTTTCTTTTCCCTGAAAGAACTATGTGGCGCTTTGGCTCATCGTATGATGCATTCGCTTCTTTACCTGTTCTTTTTCTCAGCTTGGTAGACATCTCTTTCACATAGAAACCTGCGCCACATTGATAACCCACAAGTGTAGGGGATCGCAACAGCTTTCGAGTGTAGAGTATTCAACCCAAATTTATTGATTCGACACAAGGGAAGCCAAAGAATATTCTTGAGTATTAGCAGTTGAGTTGTCAATTCAACCACACCTGGATAACTTAGTATCTGCAGCAAAGTGTTTAGTAGCAAAGTAGTATGATAGTAATGGTAACGATAGCAAAAGTAATATTGTTGGGTTTTGTAGTGATTGTAACAATAGCAACGGAGAAGTAAATAAGCGAAGCACAGTATATGAAAAGCTCGTAGGCAATGGATCAGTGATGGATAATTATGTTGAATGCGATTCCTCATGTAATAGCTATAACATAGGGTGACACAGAACTAGCTCCAGTTCATCAATGTAATGTAGGCATGTATTCCAAATATAGTCATACATGCTTATGGAAAAGAACTTGCATGACATCTTTTGTCCTACCCTCCCGTGGCAGCGGGGTCCTAGCGGAAACTAAGGGATATTAAGGCCTCCTTTTAATAGAGAACTGGACCAAAGCATTAACACATAGTGAATACATGAACTCCTCAAACTACGGTCATCACCGAGAAGTATCCCGATTATTGTCACCTCGGGGTTGTCGGATCATAACACATAATAGGTGACTATAGACTTGCAAGATAGGAGCAAGAACACACATATATTCATGAAACATAATAGGTTCAGATCTGAAACCATGGCACTCGGGCCCTAGTGACAAGCATTAAGCATAGCAAAGTCATAGCAACATCAATCTCAGAACATAGTGGATACTAGGGATCAAACCCTAACAAAACTAACTTGATTACATGGTAAATCTCATCCAACCCATCACCGTCCAGCAAGCCTACGATGGAATTACTCACGCACGGCGGTGAGCATCATGAAATTGGTGATGGAGGATGGTTGATGATGACGATGGCGACGAATCCCCCTCTCCGGAGCCCCGGACGGACTCCAGATCAGCCCTCCCGAGAGAGATTAGGGCTTGGCGGTGGCTCCGTATCGTAAAACGCGATGAAACTTCCTCTCTGATTTTTTCTCCGCGAGACGGAATATATGGAGTTGGAGTTGAGGTCGGCGGAGCTGCAGGGGGCCCACGAGACAGGGGGCGCGCCCAGAGGGGGTGGGCATGCGCCCCCACCCTCGTGGACAGGGTGTGGGCCCCCTGGTCTTCATCTTTTGCCAGTATTTTTATATTTTCTGAAACTTGTCTCCGAGGATTTTCAGGTCATTCCGAGAACTTTTGTTTTCTACACATAAAACAACATCATGGCAGTTCTGCTGAAAACAGCGTCAGTCCGGGTTAGTTTCATTCAAATCATGCAAGTTAGAGTCCAAAACAAGGGCAAAAGTGTTTGGAAAAGTAGATACGTTGGAGACGTATCAACTCCCCCAAGCTTAAACCTTTGCTTGTCCTCAAGCAATTCAGTTGATAAACTGAAAGTGATAAAGAAAAACTTTTACAAACTCTGTTTGCTCTTGTTGTTGTAAACATGTAAAGCCAGCATTCAAGTTTCAACAATATTATGAACTAACCATACTCACAATAACACCTCGGTCTCACAATTACTCATATCAATGGCATAATCAGCTAGCGAGCCATAATAATGAAACTCGGTTGACAACACTTTCTCAAAACAATCATAACATGATATAACAAAATGGTATCTCGCTAGCCCTTTCTGAGACCGCAAAACATAAATGCAGAGCACCTTTAAAGATCAAGGACTGACTAAACATTGTAATTCATGGTAAAAGAGATCCAGTCAAGTCATACCCAATATAAACCAATAGTAATGAATGCAAATGACAGTGTGCTCTCCAGCGGGTGCTTTTTAATAAGAAGGTGATGACTCAACATAAAAGTAAATAGATAGGCCCTTCGCAGAGGGAAGCAGGGATTTGTAGAGGTGCCAGAGCTCGATTTTAAAATAGAGATTGAATAACATTTTGGGCGGCATACTTTCACTGTCAACGCAACAACTATGAGATGGTTGTATCTTCCATACTACATGCATTATAGGCAGTTCCCAACAGAATGGTAAAAGTTTATACTCCCCCACCACCAACAAGCATCAATCCATGGCTTGCTCGAAACAACGAGTGCCTCCAACTAACAACAGCCCTGGGGGAGTTTTGTTTAATTATATTGATTTGCTTTGATCTTTTTGGATCATGGGACTGGGCATCCCGGTTACCGGCCCTTTCTCGTGAATGAGGAGCGGAGTCCACTCCTCTTGAGAATAACCCACCTAGCATGGAAGATATAGGCAGCCCTAGTTGAAACATGAGCTGCTTGAGCATACAAAACAGAATTTCATTTGAAGGTTTGGAGTTTGGCACATACAAATTTACTTGGAACGGCAGGTAGATACCGCATATAGGAAGGTATGGTGGACTCATTGGAATAACTTTGGGGTTTAAGGAGTTTGGATGCACAAGCAGTATTCCCGCTTAGTACAGGTGAAGGCTAGCAAAAGACTGGGAAGCGACCAACTGAGAGAGCGAAAATAGTCATAAACATGCATTAAAACTAATTCACACCGAGTACAAGCATGAGTAGGATATAATCCACCATGAACATAAATATCATGAAGGCTATGTTGATTTTGTTTCAACTACATGCGTGAACATGTGCCAAGTCGAGTCACTCAATTCATTCAAAGGAGGATACCATCCCATCATACCACATCATAATCATTCTAATAGCATGTTGGCACGCAAGGTAAACCATTATAACTCATAGCTAATCAAGCATGGCACAAGAAACTATAATCTCTAAACGCCATTGCAAATATGTTTACTTCATAATAAGCTGAATTAGGAACGATGAACTCATCATATTTACAAAAACAAGAGAGGTCGAGTTCATACTAGCTTTTCTTATCTCAATCAGTTCATCATATATCGTTATTATTGCCTTTCACTTGCACGACCGAACGATGTGTATAATAATAATAGTGCACGTGCATTGGACTAAGCTGGAATCTGCAAGCATTCAACTCAAGAGAGAAGACAAAGTAATATGGGCTCTAAGTTAAATAAACAATCATGCATATGAGATCCACTAAACATTTTTAATATGGTCTTCTACTCTCAACCCCCCAAAGGAAAGAAGAAAAAATAAAACTATTTACATGGGAAAGATCCCAACAAGTAAAAGAAGAACGAGAAATCTTTTTGGGTTTTCATTTTAATTTCTATTACAAGCATGGAAATTAAACTAACTAATTTTTTTTGGTTTTTCTTAAGGTTTATCAAACACACAAGAAGAAAACTAGAAAAAGAAAATTAAACTAGCATGGATAATACAATGAAAGAGTATGAGCACCGACGACTAGGATAGTGTGTGAACATGAATGTAAAGTCGGCGAGAAATACGTACTCCCCCAAGCTTAGGCTTTTGGCCTAAGTTGGTCTAATGCCACGGACCGCGGCTACTCTCCCCGGTGTACTGACAGGTGTAATCAGGATGCCATTGGCTGGCCGTCTCCTCAGGATCCCATTGAAAAGATGATGCACGATAAGGGTCCGGTGAAGGTTCCGGCTCGGCCTCAGGCTCTGGAGTGGATGCTTGGCCTCGATGAGCGTACACCACTTTCGGCATGACAAGATAATTATCTGCAGTCAAATCAAACAACAAAGGTGCAGGCAGAATAATAGTCTCATTGTGTTTCTTATTAAATGTCAAGTTATACAGGAGCATCTTATCATCATTTTGAACAATAAATTCATGTGCTACCATGCTCATGTAATCTAAAATGTAAGGAGGCAAAATTGTCTCCTCTTCCTCATAGTGCCTAATAGGTATCTCAAAATGTCTAGCAAGACGTGCAACATAGATACCTCCAAAGATGGGGCCTTTTGTACGATTCAGGTTTAGACGTTTAGCAATAACGGCACCCATACTAAAACTATTATCACCAAACAAGGCATGGAATAGAATAATAATATCTGGGACACTGAAGTTTCCACTATTTCCATGACCAATCAAGAATCTGCTAGCAAATATGGCAAAGTAGCGTAAAATAGGAAAGTGTATGCTAGAGATTCTCGCATCGGAACCCTTCTTTGGATCCCCTACAGTGATAGTGTTAACAAAGCCATCCACATCCCTAGGATGTGGTTCCTTTAATTTTCCCTCAAAGGGTATCCTACATACCGCGCAAAAATCACGTAAAGACATTTCCCTGAATTCATCATATAAATGAAATGATACTGAAAGCGTTGACTTCTTAGGATAATAATAAAAGTTTTGCACGAAAGTATTGGTAAGTAAGAGATACTGATCGATCCGGTCGTGGAGGAAATCGGTTAGGCCTGCATTCTTGATCAAAGAATAAAAGTCTTCATTAATTCCAGCTTCTCTCAAGAAATTATCGCATGGCCATTCACACGGCTGTATTTCCACTATGCAAGGAAGATTATACTTGGCCTTTTCCTTCTTTTTAGCTTGTTTTTCCTGGGAGCCTTGGCTAGAAGAGCCCCTCAAAAATCTCTTTAACATTTTCTGAAAATTTCTGTGACTTTAGTAACTTCAAAAACAAAGTGAATAAAACTAAATAAGATTGATAGCAACTACTCCTACAAGTTCCTAGAGCCTATATCATGCATTGGAATTACTTGGGACCTCATAAATTTAACATGCAAGCTCAAGAACAGGGTCACCAAGATAGCAAGGATTTGCAATGAATAAAGCACTAGAGCAAAAACTATTTGGACCAATGGAGGAGTCACATACCAAGCTACAATCTCCCAAAGCAGTTTTGTGAATGGAGCTTTGAGCAAGGAGATCGAAAATCGCAGCAAAATGAGCTAGAACTCGTGCTTGAGCTGGATGGGGATTTTTTGGGAAGAAGATGGAGTGTGTGGGTGCTGGCATAAGTAGAGGGGGTCCACCAGGGGCCCACGAGACAGGGGGCGCGCCCAGGGGGGTGGGCGCGCCCTCCACTCTCGTGGCCTGGTGCTTGCCCCTCCTGCAGTGATTTCAGTGCCTAAAATCCTCAAATATTCCATAAAAAATCATACTAAATTTGCAGGGCATTTGGAGCACTTTTATTTTGGGATATTTTTCATTGCACGGATAATTCAGAAAACAGACAGATAATACTATTTTTGCTTTATTTATTTTAAATAACAGAAAGTAAAAAGAGGGTACAGAAGGTTGTGCCTTCTAGTTTCATCCATCTCATGATCATCAAAATGAATCCACTAACAAGTTTGATCAAGTCTTGTTAACAAACTCATTCCGAATAATACGGAACCGGAGAAATTTCGAATAACACTAAGTTACCTCAACGGGGATATGAACATCCCCAACAATAAGAATATCATACTTTTTCTTGAAAGTAGGGAGAGGAAATTCAAAACCTCCAATAATAATTGATTGAATTTTCTCAATAGAATTTATGCTGTGAACTTGAGGTTATTTCCTCGGAAAATGTACCGTATGCTCATTTCCATTAACATGAAAGGTGACATTGCCTTTGTTGCAATCAATAACAGCTCCTGCAGTATTTAAAAAGGGTCTACCAAGGATAATAGACATACTATCGTCCTCGGGAATATCAAGAATGACGAAGTCTGTTAAGATAGTAACATTCGCAACAACAACAGGCACGTCCTAACAAATGCCGACAGGTATAGCAGTTGATTTATCAGCCATTTGCAAGGATATCTCAGTGGGTGTCAACTTACTTAATTCAAGTCTACGATACAAGGAAAGAGGCATAACACTAACACCGGCTCCTAAATCACATAAAGCAGTTTTAACATAATTTCTCTTTATGGAGCATGGTATAGTGGGTACTCCAGGATCACCAAGTTTCTTAGGTATTCCACCCTTAAAGGTATAGTTGGCAAGCATGGTTGAAATCTCAGCTTCAGGTATTTCCCTCTTATTAGTGATGATATATTTCATGTATTTAGCATAAGGGTTTGTTTTAAGCATATCGGTTAAGCGCATGCGTAAGAAAATAGGTCTAATCATTTCAGCAAAACGCTCAAAGTCCTCATCATCCTTTGTCTTGGATGGTTTAGGAGGAAAGGGCATGGGTTTCTGAACCCATGGTTCTCTTTCTCTACCATGCTTCCTAGCAACAAAATCTCTCTTATCATAACGTTGGTTTCTTGATTGTGGGTTATCAAGACCAACAGCAGGTTCAATTTCTATATCATTGTTATTACTAGGTTGAGCATCTACATGAACATCATTATTAGCATTATCATCAGGTTCATGTTCATCTCCGGATTGTGCTTCAGCATCAGAGATAGAAGTATTATTAGGATTCTCAGGTGTTTCTACATTAGGTTCACTAGAATCATGCAAAGTCCTATGATTTTTCTTTTTCTTCTTCTTAGAAGAACTAGGAGCATCTAGATTATTATTTTGAGAATCTTGTTCAATTCTCTTAGGGTGGCCTTCAGGATACAAAGGTTCCTGAGTCATTTTAATAGTTCTAGTAGCCACTCTAACAACAAAGTCATGTTTATTATTTAGTTCATCTAGCAATTCATTCTGAGCCTTAAGTACTTGTTCAGCTTGAGTGGTGACCATAGAAACATGTTTACTAGTAAGTTTAAATTCACCCTTAACTCTAGACATATAATCTCTCAAGCGTCCCATCATATAAGCATTATTTTTCAATTTTCTACTAACATAATCATTGAAATTTGCTTGTTTATCCATAAAGTCATCAAATTCATCTAAGCATGGGTTATGAAATTTAGTAGAGGGAATTTCAACTTTATCATATCTATAGAGAGAATTTACCTTCACTACCTGTGTCGGGTTATCAAGACAATGTGTTTATTCAACAGGCGGTATATTAAGACCATGTATTTCTTCAATAGGAGGTAAATTCTTAACATCTTCAGCTTTTATACCTTTTTCTTTCATTGATTTCTTTGCCTCTTGCATATCTTCAGGACTGAGAAATAGAACACCTCGCTTCTTCGGAGTGGGTTTAGGAATAGGCTCAGGAGTTGGCTCAATTGGTTCAGGAATTGCCTCAGGAATTGGCTCAGGAAGAGTCCAATTATTTTCATTAGTCAACATATTATTCAATAGTAATTTAGCTTGGTCGACTGTTCTTTCCCTAAAAACACAACCAGCACAACTATCCAAGTAGTCCTTGGAAGCATCAATTAGTCCATTATAAAAGATATCAAGTATTTCATTTTTCTTAAGTGGATGATCAGGCAAAGCATTAAGTAATCGGAGAATCCTCCCCCAAGCTTGTGGAAGACTCTCTTCTTTGATTTGCACAAAGTTATATATTTCCCGCAAGGCAGCTTGTTTCTTATGAGCAGGAAAATATTTAGCAGAGAAGTAATAAATCATATCCTGGGGACTACACACACAACCAGGATCAAGAGAATTAAACCAAGTTTTAGCATCACCCTTTAATGAGAACAGAAATATCTTAAGGATATAATAATAGCGAGACGTCTCATCATTAGTAAACAAGGTGGCTATATCATTTAACTTGGTGAGATGTGCCACAACAGTTTTAGATTCAGTGCCATAGAAAGGATCGGATTCAACTAAATTAATAATCTCATGATCAACAGAGAATTCATATTCCTTATCAGTAACAAAGATAGGTGAAGTGGCAAAAGCAGGGTCATGTTTCATTCTAGCATTTAAAGTCTTTTTTTTCAGCTTAGCTAATAATTTCTTAAGATCTGATCTATCATTGCAAGCAAGAAAATCTCTAGCAGTTTCTTCATCCATAACATAACCCTCAGGAACAACAGGCAATTCATAATTAGGAGGAGAACCTTCAACATCACTTTCATCAATAATTTCATTTTCAACAATTTCATTCTCCCTAGCCTTAGTAAGTTGTTCATCAAGAAATTCACCTAATGGCACAGTAGTATCAATCATATAAGTAGTTTCACCATAAGTATCATGCATAGCAGAAGTGGCATCATCAATAACATGCGACATATCAGAATTCATAGCAGTAGCAGGTTTAGGTGTCGCAAGCTTATTCATAACAGAAGGAGAATCTAGTGCAGAGCTAGATGGTAGTTCCTTACCTCTCCTCGTAGTTGAGGGATAAATTTTAGTTCTTTGATCTTTCAAGTTCTTCATAGTGAAAAAACAGATATAAATCCCAAGTGACTCAGAGAATAGAGCTATGCTCCCCGACAACGACGCCAGGAATTAGTCTTGATAACCCACAAGTGTAGGGGATCGCAACAGCTTTCGAGGGTAGACTATTCAACCCAAATTTATTGATTTGACACAAGGGAAGCCAAAGAATATTCTTGAGTATTAGCAGTTGAGTTGTCAATTCAACCACACCTGGATAACTTAGTATCTACAACAAAGTATTTAGTAGCAAAGTAGTATGATAGTAATGGTAACGATAGCAAAACTAATATTTCTGGGTTTTGTAGTGATTGTAACAGTAGCAACGGAGAAGTAAATAAGTGAAGCACAGTATATGAAAAGCTCGTAGGCAATGGATCAGTGATGGATAATTATGTCAGATGCGATTCCTCATGTAATAGCTATAACATAGGGTGACACAGAACTAGCTCCAGTTCATCAATGTAATGTAGGCATGTATTCCGAATATAGTCATACGTGCTTATGGAAAAGAACTTGCATGACATCTTTTGTCCTACCCTCCCGTGGCAGCAAGGTCCTAGCGGAAACTAAGGGATATTAAGGCCTCCTTTTAATAGAGAACCGGACCAAAGCATTAACACATAGTGAATACATGAACTCCTCAAACTACGGTCATCACCGAGAAGTATCCCGATTATTGTCACCTCGGGGTTGTTGGATCATAACACATAATAGGTGACTATAGACTTGCAAGATAGGATCAAGAACACACATATATTCATGAAAACATAATAGGTTCAGATCTGAAATCATGGCACTCGGGCCCTAGTGACAACCATTAAGCATAGCAAAGTCATAGCAACATCAATCTTAGAACATAGTGGATACTAGGGATCAAACCCTAACAAAACTAACTTGATTACATGGTAAATCTCATCCAACCCATCACCGTACAGCAAGCCTACGATGGAATTACTCATGCACGACGGTGAGCATCATGAAATTGGTGATGGAGGATGTTTGATGATGACGATGGCGATGAATCCCCCTCTTCGGAGCCCCGAACGGACTCCAGATCAGCCCTCCCGAGAGAGATTAGGGCTTGGCGGCGGCTCTGTATCGTAAAACGCGATGAAACTTCCTCCCTGATTTTTTTCTCCCGAAACGGAATATATGGAGTTGGAGTTGAGGTCGGCGGAGCTGCAGGGGGCCCACGAGATAGGGGGGCGCGCCCAGAGGGGGTGGGCGCGCCCCCCACCCTCGTGGATAGGGTGTGGGCCCCTGGTCTTCATCTTTTGCTAGTATTTTTTATATTTTCTGAAACTTGTCTCCGAGGATTTTCAGGTCATTTAGAGAACTTTTGTTTTCTACACATAAAACAACATCATGGCAGTTCTGCTGAAAACAGCATCAGTCCCGGTTAGTTTCATCCAAATCATGCAAATTAGAGTCCAAAACAAGGGCAAAAGTGTTTGGAAAATTAGATACGTTGGAGACGTATCACATATCATTGGCTAGGACGAATGGTTCGTCTGCATACGCAAGATTGTTGAGATCCACTATTGTCATTCCGTACTGCGGGTCTTCCGTTACCCCGCCTCCTGTCATATTGACCCATTTGCACCGAAACAAAGGGACCTTCAAACCACCTCCATAGTTAAGTTCCCATATGTCCTCTATGTAACCATAATATGTTTCCTTTCCCGTGTTGGTTGTTGCATCAAAGCGGACACCACTATTTTGGTTCGTGCTCTTCTTATCTTGGGCGATCGTGTAAAATGTATTCCCATTTATCTCGTACCCTTTGAAAGTCATTATATTCGAAGATGGTAACTGGGACAGCAAGTAAAGGTCATCTTCAATATCACCATCATGCATGGCACGTGTCTCCAACCAACCGGCGAGAGTCCCCGTTTGTTCACGTGTAATCCAGTTGTCAGACTGCTCCGGGTGTTTGGAGTGTAGAAAATTCTTCTGTTCCTCCATATACGGAGCCACCAAGGCGGAATTATGTAGAATTGTGTAGTGTGCTTCCGTGAGAGAATGCCCGTCCATACATATTATTTGATCCCCTTCTAGCGTGCCTTTTCCATCCAGTCTATCCTTATGCCGCGATTCAGGAACACCAATCGGCTTAAGGTCAGGAATAAGTCAATACAAAACTCAATGACCTCCTCATTTTCATGGCCCTTCGAGATGCTTCCTTATGGCCTAGCACGGTTACGAACATATTTCTTCAAGACGCCGATGAACCTCTCAAAGGGAACATATTGTGTAGAAATACAGGACCCAAAACGTTAATCTCTTTGCATAGGTGAACTAGGACGTGCATCATGATGTGGAAGAAGGATGGTGGGAACACCAACTCAAAACTGACAAGACATTGCACCAAATCATTCTGTAACCTTGGTATGATTTCTGGATCGATTACCTTCTGAGAGATTGCATTGAGGAATGCACATAGCTTCACAATGGCTAATCAAATGTTTTTCGGTAGAAGCCCCCTCAATGCAACCGAAGCAGTTGCGTCATAATCACGTGGCACTCATGACACTTTAGGTTCTGGAACTTTTTCTCCGCCATATTTATTATTCCTTTTATATTCAACAAGAAGCCAGACGGTACCTTCATACTGAGCAGTCATTCAAAGAAGATTTCCTTCTCTTCTTTGGTAATAGCATAGCTGGCATGACCCTGATGTATGCCGTCTTTTCCGTGCATACGTTGTTGGTCCTCCCGTGCCTCCGGTGTATATTTTGTCTTCCCATACATGCCCAAGAAGCCAAGAAGGGTCACGCAAAGATTCTTTGTCACGTGCATCACATCGATTGTGGAGCGGACATCTAGGTCTTTCCAATAGGGCAGGTCCCAAAATATAGATTTCTTCTTCCACATGGGTGCACGTCCGTTAGCGTCCTTCGGAACAGGTTGTTCCCCAGGACCCTTTCCAAAGATTACCTTCAAATCCTTGACCATATCATGTACATCAGCACCAGTACGGTGGTGAGGCTTCGTCCGGTGATCCGCCTCACCTTTGAAATGCTTGCCTTTCTTTCTTACGGCATGCCTGCTCAGAAGAAATCGATGATGTCCGAGGTACACATTCTTCCTACAACTATCCAAATATATACTTTCGGTATCATCCAAATAGTGCGTGCATCCGCGGTATCCCTTGTTTGTCTGTCCTGTAAGGTTACTGAGAGCAGGCCAATCATTAATGGTCACGAACAACAACGCCTTTAGGTCAAATTCTTCCTGTTTGTGCTCATCCCACGCACGTACACCTTTTCCATTCCACAACTACAATAGTTCTTCAACTAATGGCCTTAGGTACACATCAATGTCGTTGCCAGGTTGCTTAGGGCCTTGGATGAGCACTGGCATCATAATGAACTTCTGCTTCATGCACAACCAAGGAGGAAGGTTATACAAACAAAGAGTCACAGGCCACGTGCTATGGTCGCTGCTCTGCTCCCAAAAAGGATTAATGCCATCTGCGCTTAGACCAAACCATATGTTCCTTGGGTCACCTGCAAACTCCTCCCTGTACTTTCTCTCGATTTTTCTCCACTGCGACCCGTCAGCGGGTACTCTCAACTTTCCGTCTTTCTTACGGTCTTCTCCATGCCAACGCATCACCTTGGCATGCTCTTTGTTTTGGAACAAACATTTCAGTCGTGGTATTATAGGAGCATACCACATCACCTTGGCAGGAATCTTCTTCCTGGGGCGCTCGCCCTCGACATCACCAGGGTCATCGCGGCTGATCTTATAGTGCAATGCACCGCATACCGGGCATGCGTTCAAATCCTCGTACTCACCGTGGTAGAGGATGCAGTCATTAGGGCATGCATGTATCTTCTGCACCTCTAACCCTAGAGGGCAGACATCCTTGTTTGCTTCGTACGTACTCTCGGGCAATTCGTTGTCCTTTGGAAGCATATTATTTATCATTAGCAGCAACTTTCCAAATCCCTTGTCAGATACACCATTCTCTGCCTTCCATTGCTGCAATTCCAGTGTGGTGCCCAGCCTTTTATTGTCACCTTTGCAATTCGGGTACAACAATTTCTTGTGATCCTCTAACATGTGCTGCAACTTCTTCTCCTTTTCACTTGCGCAATTTCTCTTTGCATCGGCAATGGCCTGACCTAGATCATCAGTGGGCTCATCTGATGCCTCTTCTTCAGCTTCTTCCCGCATTGCCGGCTCAGCTTCTTCCCCCATTGTTGTATCATCGTATTCAGGGAACCCATGGCCAGGATAGCTATCGTCGTCCTCATCTTCACTGTCTTCCATCATAACCCCTCTTTCTCCCTGCTTGGTCCAAACATTATAGTGGGGCATGAAACCGGACTCAAACAGGTGGACGTGAATGGTTCTTGAGTTAGAGTAATTGTGATCATTCTTACAACCAGCACATGGACAAGGCATAAAACCATCCGCCCGCTTGTTTGCCTGAGCCGCAATCAGAAAAGTATGCACACCATCAATGAACTGGGGAGAGCATCGGTCATCGTACATCCATTGTCGGCGCATCTTCATTACACACCACCGAATAGACCAAATTAATACAAGTTCATACATAAAGTTCATACAACACTTAAATGCAACATACAAATAACTCCTTAGCTAAAGCATTTAAATGCAAAAACAAATGCGATCAAGATCGCAACTAAGGTAACAATTGATCCAACAGCATAATGATACCAAGCCTCACTATCAATGGCATATTTTCTAATCTTTATAATCTTCAACCGCATTTTCTCCATCTTGATCTTGTGATCATCGACGACATAGGTAACATGCAACTCCAATTCCATCTTCTACCCCTCAATTCTTTTCAATTTTTCTTTCAAATACTCATTTTATCTTTCAACTAAATTTAACCTCTCGACAATAGGGTCGGTTGGAATTTCCGGTTTACATACCTCCTAGATAAAAATATCTATGTCAACTTGATGGACATAATTTGTCATAAACACGAAAATGCAACAAATAGGTTTAAAAGAGAATATACCACATCTGAATCATAACACGGACAAGGGCCAACGAGGACGGATATCAAAACCATGGCACTATGTATAACAAACAACGTACGGGTAAGATAATTATACAAGTAACTATATATCTAAATCACACAAACATGATTTTTTATATAAAAAAGATAAGAACAAGAGGCTCACCACAAGGTGGTGCCGGCGACGGGTCGGTGCGGACGATTGACGGTGGTTACGACGGAGACGGGAAGGCACTAAGTAAACCACACCTACATATGCAAACTAAGAGTTATTTTAAGCTCAAATTGCATATAAATCAAATAAACTACCACATATAATTCCTCCCAAATTACTAAAACCCACAAATTAATTACTATATAAAGCATTGCAAGAGCTAATCTAGCAATGAGAGATGAAAGGACAAAGTTGCTAACCTTTGTGATCACTTGAATGGATGGGGGCCTTCAAATCTTGACAAAATTTGGGCAAAATGTGTGATGAGCGCGAGGGGGAAGAGAGCAAGAACAGAGAGAGGAGAGGGGAAATGGGGAAGAACAGAGCGAGATGGACGAAGGTTTTATATGTAGGATGACCTTTAATACCGGTTCGTGGCATGAACCGGTACTAATGGTGCTGGAGGGGCCCCAGTCTGACAACATCCTGCCACCACTCTCTTTAGTACCGGTTTGTGGCACGAACCGGTGCTAAAGGTTCTCCATGAACCGGTACTAATGAGCTCCGCCCCCCTAGCCGTTGGAACCGGCACTAATGGTCACATTAGTGCTGGTTCTGTTACAAACCGAGACTAATATGCTTCACATTAGGCCCTTTTTCTGCTAGTGCAAACTCCCTTCGGTCCCGACCAAGAGTCGTCGGACCGCACACCCAGCCGTCAGGCCAACTCTTGGCAGACAGACTGTGTCACGGCCCTGTAGACCAGATCAGACCCAACCGTCCCTCTCAGCCGCCTCTAGCACCCGCGACCATGAGGATGAGGAGGGAGCACCACGATGGAGGCACGGTGGCCGTGACGTGCTCGGCCGCTACAGCGCATCAACACCATGTCGAGCACCACCTTGCTGCCAAGGCCGACCGGCCCGCTGCCGCCCTGTCCCGTGCCATCGCCTCTAGGAGGGACCACCGCGCCATGACCATCTCCTCCCGCTAGCCCCAGCCGCGCACCTGCATTCCGCTGCAGGAAGCTCCGTCGTGCGCCGTCACATCAACTCTAGATCTCGCAGTTAACAGGACCACATCTCCCACCACCGCGAGGGGAACACCCAGCCACCACGAGCGCGCGCGAGCCAGATCCCTCCACCGTCGGCCGCCAATGGGCTTTGCCCACTGACGTGCACCAACGGCGGCAAGGGGGGAGTGAGGGAGAAAGGGCGGTGGCGGCGGTGGGTAGGGTTCCGCCCAAGACGCCCCTGGGAGGCGACGCAGGGGCGAGCTGGGCTCCACAAGAGTACACACAATGTCACCATAAGAGGCATACATAAATGTCTTGCAGTTTTGCATCAAAGACTCCACAAAAAGTAAAATTAGAATTTCACTCCGGCAGAATCTTGTGCTATGCCGAATGGTCGTCCACCTTCGTCTTCCGCGGTCACCGAGGCAACACCGAAGAAAGAGGGGAGGTTCCGTCATACCCAGATCTCTTGGAGCACCTTCACATGCAAGGATGTTTTTCGAGCCGATGAACCGGACCGCACCAAGGAAGAACATGAGAATTATAGACAGTTGTTCGGGTGCAAGCTGGGGTCCCTACCATTTAGACACCCGGGGATACCAATTCACCATCGTAGATCAACCAACAAAGAATGGAAATGCATCAAAGATCGATTTGAGAATAAATTAAGCTGACGGAAGTGGAAGCTTATGTCTTATTGGGGTCGGTTAATTCTTATAATTAAATTTCGTGCTAACGAGTATGCCGATGTTCCTACTATCCTTCTTTGAAGTATCCGTCGGGGTACGGAAACAAATGGATTTTTATCGATCTCGCTTTTTTGGCAAATAGATGAGAACAAAACAAAGTACATACTAGCCAAAATGGGATATAATATGTAGACCGAAAGACCAAGGAGATTTAGGTATCAAAAATCTTGAGGTGAAGAATAAATGCCTACTCAATATTATATAGATTATTGGTTGAGGGGTGGTGGTGTGTGGATACGGTTGTTGCATAACAAGTATTTAAGGTCCAAAACCCTCACACAAGGCACAACGCAACTGACTGATTCTCCTTTGTGGACGGGGTTGATGAGGACAAAGACTGCCTTGTTCAATAGGATTAATTTCATAGTTGGGAACGAAAATAGAGTGAGACGTTTTGGCTTCCAGGAGCATCTGCACCCGCGCTGAATGAAAATAATTAAAACAAATACTAAAAAATTCAAACAAATCCATTTTTTGGCATGGTAGATAATTTGATGCGTGCTGTCCGGTCCAAATTTCAAATCATTTGGACATCTGAGTAGCTCTTGGCAAAAAGACAAATTTGGGGTCTATTAAATAGTCTTTTTTGCCGAGAGCTACTCAGATGTCCAAACGCTCTCAAATTTGGAGCGCACCTCACGCACCAAATTATCTACCATGCACACAAAAATTGATTTTTTTTTGAATTTTTTAATGAATTATTTCTTCACCGGGTGCAGATGAGCCCGGGCTCAGAACTGGATATTCGACGAAAATAATGCTACATTCTGGGAAGATACCTGGCTCGGGGACAAGCCACTAGCCTTGCAGTACCCTTATATGTATAACATTGTAAAACATAGAGAAGCTTTTGTCAGTACAATACTAGCTTATGTTTCTTTAAATATTCAATTCAGGCGGGTGCTGGTGGGGGACAATAGGATGGATGGTTGCATCTTGTGTGCGGGTTGATGGAGGATAATCTTCCTGATGCGCCGGATACCTTACACTGGAAGCTTTCCGTGTCAGGAGTATTCTCGGTTAAGTCCATGTATATAATTTGATAAACACCGGTCCTATACCAAAGACGCTTCATATTTGAAAAGTTAAGGTGTCTTTAAAAATATAGGTATTATGTGGTTTGTACACAAAGAGGTGATCTTGACTAAGGGTAACCGGCAAAAGTTGGGAGGGTAGTAAACATTGTTGTTTTTGTGATCAAGTTGAATAAATACAACATCTTTTCCTCAAATGTCCCCTTGCCAAATTATTGTGGCACACTATACATGTATCTTTTAATATACATCCTCCCCATACCATCTGGAGTTTATTTGGGACGTGGTTAAACGTGGTAGAGCCTGATAGGTCTGATCTATGAATCGTTTTCTTCCTGTCCCTGGCGGCTGGAAACCTAGCCTCCGCCAGGAGAGCCCAGTCTTCCAGCGCCGTCCTCCGACGGCTCCCCTCCGCCGGCGACCTCGGTCGTCGGTGGTGAGGGGGGGGGGGGGTTCGCCGGATTCACGCGTGTGGATCGTTTTTACTTCATCGTAGTCTAGATTTTTAGGTTGTTCATCGTCTTTGTTTCGGTGGCGACCATGATAGCGCTGAATAAAGATTCTTCGGATCCTTCCTTGACAAGGCCACCGGTCCTATGGTTGGGGATGGATTTAGTAACCAGTATGTTCAAGCAAGGATGGCGTGGTGGCGGCGGCATCCTCGTGGTGGACCTGTGTCCTAGGGCTCCGCCGTTGCGACGGTGTTTGCTCCAGCGTCGGCGCGGAGCTTGGGAGGTAGTCCAGGAGCGGATGCAGATTGTGGTCTGCATCGACGACATCTGGAAGACGGAACATGTGTTGGGTTCGTGGTTCGTGGATGGCAGGTATGGCTTCCTTCTGCGACGTCTTAGTCGCGGTGGGGTGCCAGATCTGCAGTTCGATGGCGTGTCTGGGGTGTTGCTCCGGTCTGATTCATTCAACGGTATGGGCTTCATTTTTGGTGAGCCACCTTGGAGGTCCGCAAAGCTGCATATCAGTGATGGAGCTGCGTCGAGCTCGGGTGATGAGGTGATCCATTATTCTTTTCTTCGGTGGCTGTTGTCGTGGTGCCGGAGGCAGGTGATGGGCGTTGGTGCCAAGCTCAGAGATGTTCTGCTATCTTTTCAGTTTTGTCATGTTGGTCCTTACGTAACTTGTACTTTAATCTTTATGATATGAATGAGACACGTATTACCATGCAAAAAAACAAAAAACAAAAAAACGTGGTAGAGCCTAAGACAATAGCACATATTCAAGTCGGAGTGTGTTCATTATTTTGAGACATATGAAATTACCGGAATGATAACACTTTTAATAGAAAAACTAGCCGGTCATCTTCAGGGCTTCAGCTTGAATATGTATGTGGTTGTTATTTAGCCATGCGGATCACAACAGCTTATGGCATTTGGATGCAACCGTTGGAAGACGGTAGCATTGGATACTTACAACCGGTTTGGATGACGATCCAACAATTCACAATAAGATAGGTGTTAGTCATCTTAATCTATTTTTGCCGGTTGTGATACTTATTTTTCTTACATTTTATGCGGATTTGCTCGAGGCCTTGTCATGAACCGCGTACGGATGTGTGCATCACATGATGCAAAGGTCGGGATCATCCTTTTTTTTGAAAAAAAAATCTCTGCATACGTGCATTCTTCAATCAATCAATCAATACACGCACGGTTGCCATCCTCGTAGGTGCGTGGACCGTACTTAGCACACATCCTAATCATCGGTTTTGCTCCTGTAATCTGTACATGGCACATACGATCAATGGCGAAAGCGTAGCAAGTGTGTTGAATGAATCCATGTTCACGTCGCATCTACCGAGAGCGGAAGCCCAGCGGCCGCTTCGTCCTCGACGACCCCAAGAGACGAGATCACACTGTTGAATACTCCCCCCGTTCCTTTATATAAGATGTATTTGTTTTTCATAAAATTTCATAATGTAAGGTGTATTTTTTCTAATTCCTCATAATTCCGTCGTTAACCCTTCAAATAAAAGAAAATATCTCTCCCCTGATTACATGCATCTTTTCTTGTAAAGAAAAAGGAAAGTATTTCTTTCTTGATTGCATGCATCTCTTAATTTCCTAGCATAAATGATTTATTTGCCGCTAATCAATGATTTAGACAAGGTTAATTTCGTCCTAACATGTGTAGAATTATGTGCCTTGATCACCATGCCGAAAATAATACACTTTACATAAATGAATGAAGGGAGTATATGTGTATGTATATATTATGTTTTGGGCCCACCTTCTAGTTTATCTGTATAGTTGAGGTTGTGGCCCTCCTCTATACTCATATATATGTGCCTGGTGCATCGATCAATGCATTATGTTTGCACAGCCTATACTTCATATTCTAAATGGTATACATCGCAGGTCGGTCGGCCTAACCCTAGCCGCCGCCGCCGCTTTTCCACCCGCCGCCGCCACCCACCGCCGTCGTCGCCGCGCGCCCTCCGCACTGCTGCCGGTCGCCCACCTCATGCCGCTGCCACCAGCCGCCGTTGCCGCCACGCGTCTTCCACGCTGCCATCACCACCGCCGGCTACCGCTGCATCCCGCTTCCGCCATTTCCTCCTCCCAACCCTAAACCCCAACCGACGCTCCTTCCCACCCGCACCACCCCTACCCGAGCCGCCCCGAACCCTAGCCGCCTCTAAGCCACGCCGCCTTCACCTCCCACGCCGCAACAAACTTGTCGACATCCAGAAGCAATACAAGATCATCGGTAACGGGCAGGAGAAGGATTCCGTGATTGACCTCGCCGAGACCATCATCGACCCCTGCTACGCCAACATGAAAGAAGACAACGATACAAAGGATCTGAACACGTGGGAGGTACCTCTGAATCTAGCCTACATAACCTACGTGGGCAAGGACGCATACGCATGCTACGACATGTACATGCAGATCTTGGACATCAGGGCGTGTCTGCTTCCCGTAACCGACGAGTACATGGGCAGCCGCAGCGTCATGATCAAGCATGCCAGGAAGGTCTAGATGATGTACTTTATCTGTTTAAGCACCTTTATCATCCGAGTGTTTCATGCATTAGCCTATCTGTTGTAATTATCTGTTTTGTCTAAAAAATTTCATCTAAGCCTATTTGCTTTTTTCTAGTGGCTATTTGCTTATGTTTGTAACTAGTTCACTGGGCTGTCGTGCTTTGAATCTCCTTCCTCCCATCATATTCCCCTTCTCAGGTGGACCCAGCAGGTCTCGTACACAGAACATCTGGGACCAACAACCTATCCATTTGTATTTCTTTATTTTGTCCAATCTTTCGTCATCTTCCTATATAGCGGCTGGTGGCGCTGCCGTCCACGCCTCGGTGACCCATCATAGCATATGGCGTTGGCCAGACCATCCTTCTACTCCCACACATTGTCCGGTGGTGGCAACTCCACCGGTCCACCCTGCACCTGAACAAGTCAACCCTCGTACTCCCCTCTGCCTGCGTCTTCCCCTGCTCCGGTTCATTCGTCCGAGGCATCGACGTTGTCCTCCGCCTTGGTGCTCTCGTCGCGGCGCCGCCGTCTGTCGTTCCCAACATGGTCAGCAAAACAAGATGAATCGGGAGACAACTGTTCGTCGAGAGGCTGACAGTCCTGGGGCCACCAGGTCCATGGCCTAGTTTTTGTTGTTTAACATGCGCAACCCACGACATGTGTCAACTTTTTTTTGGATCCAACAGGTATCAAGCGGTCTCTCGGCCTCCCAGCCTAGCTTGTCTATAATATCACCAGTCTAAGTTATGTTTATTTTTTCAAGATGACGTACAGCTCAGTTCTATTTTTCTATAAGAAAGCAAAACTGAACTATGTTTTCCCTTCTATAATAGTACATATATTTATATTTATATCTTATTTTATTACATATATATAATACAAACAACATAAGGTTCCGTTAAACTTGTCGTTCGTCCAACCATTTTATAGACCTTCACACTTCCTTTATTTTTCGTTTTCATTAATCCAATATTTGAATTTTCACCCACTTTCTTTTTCGATGTAGTCTGAGTTTTCTTCCAGTACTTTTCCCTAAACCAACTCAACTGTCCCACGTCTAGCCTAAAAAATAATAATACCCCACGTCATGGTAACTCATTAAATTAAACTGATATTTTATTTCATAAATCAAAAGTTCTTACAAAATAATAATAATAATAATAATAATTGTTTATATATAGCTTGGCAAGTTAACTCCTGGTGATTGCGTACATAAGCTTACAAAGATTTTACCGACCAATACAGTAATAGACGTGCAATTATGTGTTTATGTTTTTATAACATTTCTGCATCTAGCCCAACATGATATTTTCATCCAGCCCAGCAAGTTTGCGGATTTCGAGAAAAATGCAAAAGGGCTTTAAATTCTACCATAATATATAAACGGGCTGCATAGGCACTATATCATTGTTTCACCCAGCCCACCAAATGGACTAAAAAAACAAATGGACTAGCTGATATGTGGGCCAGTAGGTCGAAGCCTAAGCACTCTCGCAAAAAATAAAAATACAAAGGTCCAAACCTAAGCAAGGCCTTGGATTCACATCCAACGGCCGTCATTCTTCTTCAATCTCTCGTCTTCTTCCCCCAGCGCCGTCGGGACCACCTGCTCCAGCCTCTGGCGTCTAGCGGCGCTGTTTTGCGCGCCTCGCACCGAAACGCTACCCCATCGATGGCTAGGCCATCCCTCCACTCCTCCGCATGCATCTCCTATTATTCTCTACCGAGTGTAGACCCATCCCGCACCCGAACCAGTCAAGTTTCCCACTCCTCTCCGTTTGTGACTCCACTGCCACATCATCCCATCTTTGGGGCGTTCCTGTATGGGGCCTCGCTGTCCTTCATCGGCTTGGTGCGCTCTGCACGATGTGGTCAACATGGTCAACAAACGAAAGTCATCGGAAGATGACTGTACGTGGAGAGGCTGACAGTGGGGACGCACCGCGCCCATGGACGCATGCATGCAACTGCATCCTTTTTACCCTAAAATAATGTTTTCTCCTCCTGACAGCTGGGACCCACCAACTACATCTTCGCACGCAAGGAAGTGCGTCCTTATTACGGAAAAAACAATTCCCCCTGATAGCTGGGACCCACTAGCTATATCTTCGCACGCAAGGAAGTGCGTCCTTATCCTCCCTGACAGCTGGGACCCACCCAGTCAAAGCATACATAGTGTTGTCTGTGTACATACCGGTCAATCGATATGTCTGCCACGATGAACAGTGGCCGAGTAAGGAGCGGTTGCAGCTCAGGCAGTCCAATCCAAACCATGTACACGTACAGCTAGATGCCAAAAAATATGGCCACGTACGTACATACGGGCGGGGTCTTGAACGCGTACTCACGCATATGTACGACCAGGGCTCATGTACATGGAGAGGCCACATGCGACAACAACGATGTCCTGTTCATCGGAAGCCAACCGGCTGGGTCGGAATGGAAAAACTGCCTCGTGTTCATGGGGAGGCAACGGAATGCGTCGTGTTCATCGGGAGGCAATGGAATATGTCGTGTTCATGGGAGCCGAGGGAGTCCCGGACTAGGGGGTGTTCGGATAGCCGAACTATCATCATCGGCCGGACTCCAAGACTATGAAGATACAAGATTGAAGACTTCGTCTCGTGTCCGGATGGGACTTTCCTTGGCGTGGAAGGCAAGCTTGGCGATACGGATATGTAGATCTCCTACCATTGTATCCGACTCTGTGTAACCCCAGCCCTCTCCGGTGTCTATATAAATAGTATGGCTTTAGTCCGTAGTACGAAGAACAATCAGACCATAGGCTAGCTTCTAGGGTTTAGCCTCCTTGATCTCGTGGTAGATCTACTCTTGTAACACACATCATCAATATTAATCAAGCAGGACGTAGGGTTTTACCTCCATCAAGAGGGCCCGAACATGGGTAAAACATCGTGTCCCTCGTCTCCTGTTACCATCCGCCTAGACGCACAGTTCGGGACCCCCTACCCGAGATCCGCCGGTTTTGACACCGACATTGGTGCTTTCATTGAGAGTTCCTCTGTGTCGTCGCTGATAGGCTCGATGGATTCTTCGGTCATCATCAACGACGCAGTCCAGGGTGTGACCTTCCTCCTCGGACAGATCTTTGTATTCGGCGGTTTTGCACTGCGGGCCAATTCGCTTGGCCATCTAGAGCAGATCGAAAGTTACGCCCCGGGCCGTCAGGTCAGATTTGGAAGTTTGAACTTCACGACTGACATCCGCGGGGACTTGATCTTCGATGGATTCGAGCCACAGCCAAGCGCGCCGCACTGTCACGACGGGCATGATTTAGCTCTGTAGCCGGACAGTACCCTGGAGGCCGCACTCGAGCCTGCTCCGGTCTTCAGTTCGGAGTCGGCTGCGCAAATCGAGGACGGATGGCTGGACACCGCCTCAGGGGCTGCAATCTCTACGGCGATAGAGCCAAACACTGATCTTGTCCCTCACGAAGCTCGAAGCTCCGAGGTGCCGGACTCCTTGCCGGACTCCGAACCTCCCGCGCCCCCACCAATCTAATCCGGTTGGGCACCGATCATGGAGTTTACTGCCTCGGACATCTTTCAACACTCACCTTTTGGCGACATCTTGAGTTCGCTAAGGTATCTCTCATTATCAGGAGAACCCTGGCCGGACTGCGGCCAGGATGGTTGGGATGTGGACAACAAAGAAATTCAAAACCCACCCACCACCCACTTGGTAGCCACTGTCGACGATCTAACCGACATGCTCGACTACGACTCTGAGGACATCGACGGTATGGACGACGACGCCGGAGACGACAAAGAACCAGCGCCCACCGGGCACTGGAAAGCCACCTCATCATATGATATACATGGTGGATATCCCAAAGGATGGGAATGGCAAAGGAACAGCGGAGGATGACCCCTCCAAGAAACAGCCCAAGCGCCGGCGTCAGCGGCGCCGCTCTAAATCCCGCCAAAGCAAGAACGAAGATTCTGGCACCGGAGATAATAATACACCGGACAGTGCCGAAGACAACCCACTCCAGCAAGATCCAACACAGGAGGACGGGGACGCCAGCCCTCATGAGAGAGCGGCAGAAGAAGAGGTAGAGGACTACATGCCTCCCTCCGGAGACGAGGCAAGCCTCGACGACGACGAATTCGTCGTTCCTGAGGATCCCGTCGAACAAGAGCGTTTTAAACGCAGGCTTATGGCCACGGCGAACAACCTCAAGAAAAAGCAGCAACAGCTTAGAGCTGATCAAGATCTGCTAGCCGACAGATGGACTGAAGTCCTCGCGGCCGAAGAGCATGAGCTCGAACGCCCCTCCAAAAGCTACCATAAACGCAAACTGCTCCCCCAATTAGAGGAGGAGGCGTATGAACCCGCATCACCAGGAGACAATACGGCTGATCGACCACCCCGTGGTCGCGACAGAGAGGCCTCTAGGCCCTTCACTAGACCCGTACCCCGGCATCGCTCGAAAAGGACAAGGCCACAGGGGAACGCTCCGGACTTGCGAGATATATTGGAGGATAGGGCAAGACAATCAAGATCGATCTATGGATCGCGTGGGCGCCCCATGATACGTGACGACAACCGTCGCACCGGACACAGTAAGTCCGGCCGGGCCGAACAAAACAGACAAAGCTCTTTTGAGCTCCGTCGTGATATCGCCCAGTACAGAGGCGCCGCACACCCACTATGCTTCACAGATGAAGTAATGGATCATCAAATCCCAGAAGGGTTTAAACCCGTGAATATTGAATCGTATGATGGCACAACAGACCTCGCGGTTTGGATCGAAGACTATCTCCTTCACATCCACATGGCCCGCGGTGACGATCTTCACGCCATCAAATATCTCCCCCTCAAGCTTAAAGGACCAGCCCGGCATTGGCTTAACAACTTGCCAGCAGAGTCAATTGGGAGTTGGGAAGACCTGGAAGCCGCATTCCTCGATAACTTCCAAGGGACGTATGTGCAACCACCAG
Source organism: Triticum aestivum (assembly GCF_018294505.1). NCBI lineage: Eukaryota > Viridiplantae > Streptophyta > Magnoliopsida > Poales > Poaceae > Triticum > Triticum aestivum. Next base: position 664,232,057 of record NC_057795.1, read on the forward strand.
ACGCTGATGACCTCAGCCACATAATTCAGCAGCCAGACCAATCGGCCAGACAATTCTGGACACGGTTCTTAACCAAGAAAAACCAAATCGTCGACTGTCCAGATGCGGAGGCCCTAGCGGCCTTCAAGCACAATATCCGCGACGAGTGGCTTGCCCGGCACCTGGGACAGGAAAAGCCAAAATCCATGGCAGCCCTCACATCACTCATGACCCGCTTCTGCGCAGGTGAGGACAGCTGGCTAGCGCGCAGCAACAACCTCAGCAAATATTCTGGCAATCCGGATATCAAGGACCGTAATGGCAGGTCGCGTCGTAACAAAAACAAACGACACATTAATAGCGCCAACAGCGAGGATACGGCAGTCAATGCCGGATTCAGAGGCTCTAAACCCGGTCAGCGAAAAAAGCCATTCAAAAGAACTACTCCGGGTCCGTCCAATTTGGACCGAATACTCGACCGCTTGTGCCAGATACATGGCACCCCCGAAAAGCCAGCCAACCACACCAACAGGGACTGTTGGGTATTCAAACAGGCAGGCAAGTTAATTGCCGAAAACAATGACAAGGGGCTGCATAGCGATGACGAGGAAGAGACCCGACCGCCGAACAATAGAGGACAGAAGGGTTTCCCCCCACAGGTGCGGACGGTGAACATGACATACGCAACGCACATACCCAAAAGGGAACGGAAGCGTGCACTCAGGGATGTATACGCGATGGAGCCAGTTGCCCCGAAGTTCAATCTGTGGTCCTCCTGCCCGATCACTTTTGATCGGAGGGACCACCCACTAGCATCCGCCATGGCAGATTCGCCGCATTGGTTCTAGACCCGATCGTCGATGGATTTCACCTCACCAGAGTCCTGATGGACGGTGGCAGCAGCCTGAACCTGCTTTATCAGGACACAGTGCGCAAAATGGGCATAGACCCCTCAAGGATTAAACCTACCAAGACGACCTTTAAAGGCATCATACCAGGTGTAGAAGCCAATTGTACAGGCTCAGTTACACTGGAAGTGGTCTTCGGATCCCCGGATAACTTCCGGAGCGAGGAGTTAATCTTCGACATAGTCCCGTTCCGCAGCGGCTATCATGCCCTGCTTGGACGTACCGCGTTCGCAAAATTCAACGCGGTGCCGCACTACGCATACCTCAAGCTCAAGATGCCAGGCCCTCGAGGAGTCATCACGGTCAACGGAAACACTGAACGTTCTCTCCGCACGGAGGAACATACAGCGGCTGTCGCGACAGAAGTACAATGCAGCCTCTTAAGGCAATTCTCGAGTCCGGCCGTTAAGCGACCGGACACAACTAAGCACGCCCGGAGTAACCTACAACAAGACCACCTGGCACGTGTCGAGCACGCGTAGTAGTGCGGCCCCAACCCCAGCCCCTGTAAAACGTCAAGACAGGTCCTTCGCGTACACCATTATGCTCTGAAGATACCATGGGCATGGGGAGAGGGGCGCGACCACGATAGGCCCAGACTATGGCTCAACCACACCAGGGGCTCTCAAGTGTGTTGTTCTCTTTCTTTTTTCTTTTTCTTCTCCTTTTTATTTTTACCCACAGGACTCCGTTCGTCAGAGGCCCTGTCCGGCAGTAGACCTGCCGAACTCACGATGCAACAGCCAGGGAAGAAGAAAGGCTACAGCGAATATCCAGGTGGTCTCCATTACGAGCATTAAATCTGTTTTATGCACCATTCCGCAGCCTACCCCTGGAGGGGGACATGTTTAACAGTCCCATCCCTTGCTTATCGCACCATTTGTATCGTTCTGCACTTATAGCAGTTTTTCTCGAATAAGTAATGCAGCACCTTTTTGCTTCTAATTGCATTTCTCTTTTATACATATGTTCATTTATGACATTACGCATCTGTACGTTTCGGTACGGCTAAATACACCAGGGGCTTATGTTTCCCGCATCATGGTGTGATAAGTCCGAACACTTTCACAAGTGCGGCACCCCGAACCTATAGCACTATATGCATCAGCTCCGAATCATGTCTTGGGTCAATAGTTGGGTTTGCACGGCTCCCATGTTTTGGTACCTTACGTTCCGTTGTATCGGCTAAGGTAGCACTGGGAGAACCACTGCGATTGCGCCCCAGTTGAGCTGGGTTAACGCCTCAGTGGAGAAAGCTAAAACTGACCGTCATGATGAGGCAAGAGCTGGTCGCTGTTCGCGAGGTTTTCTGCGAGTCCCTAAAGACTTATGCCGCTTAGCTAGAGCGAGGAGCCATTTTTTCCGGCCCAGGCGTGGATAGCGCCCCAAATTCGGCCTTCCGAAGACTAGGGGCTTCACCGAAATTTAAAATTATAGAATTCTATGGCTAAGTGAGAGTGTTCAAGCACTATAAGTCCGGTTGCCTTGTTCGTTGTGTTGAGCGCCTCCCTAGACGGACCCAAATATGGGAACAAGAGTGCTCAAATTTATCCCGAACACCCCAGCACTCATGGCATGGGGGCTGAAGCCGACGACTTGCCATCTCTCAGATTTGATAAACAGCCGCACAGAAGGTAATATTTTAAATTAAAATGCATTGCTTAGTGCAAATGAAATAAGTTTTCAGCGCACAGGATAACAAAATGCGAGTCTACTAAAATATTACATCTTTGGAGCACTTCCCCGCAATAGTGCGGGCGCCCTTCAGCACACTCTTATAATACATCTCGGGCGTGCGATGCTCCTTGCCCTCCGGTGTTGGGTCCGTCACGAGCTTCTGGGCATCCATCTTGCCCCAGTGCACCTTTACACGGGCAAGGGCCCGACGGGCACCTTCAATACAGGCGGAGTGCTTGATGACTTCAACCCACGGGCACGCATCCACCAGCCGCCACACCAGGCCGAAGTAGCTCCCAGGCATGGCCTCCTTGGGCCACAGCCGAACTATGAGGCCCTTCATGGCCTGTTCGGCCGCCTTGTGGAGCTCGACCAGCTGCTTCAGCTGGTCGCTTAGGGGCACCGGATGTCCGGCCTCAGCATACTGAGACCAGAAGACCTTCTCCGTCGAGCTCCCCTCCTCAACCCGGTAGAACGCGCCAGCATCGGACATGCTGCGAGGGAGATCTGCGAACGCTCCTGGAGAGCTCCGAATTCAGGTAAGCGACAGGTTATTAACACTCACATGCTTACTTTGCATGAAAAATGCCTTACCCGCTGCTATTTTCTTTACCGCCTCGATCTCCTGGAGGGCCTTGTAGGCTTCGGCCTTAGCGGCTTTGGCACTCTCAAGAGCCGTTGCAAGCTCAGACTCTCGAGTCTTCGAGTCACGCTCTAGGCTCTCATGTTTCTGCACGAGATCCTGGAGCTCTTGCTGTACCTCCGCCAACCGCGCCTCCTGCTTCTCTCGCTCGGTGCGCTCCGCAGCCGCATCACGTTTGGCCGCGGCCACCACCTCTTTCAGGGTTGCCACCTCGTTAGTGGCCCCTGCAATACTCATGTTATCCTTGTCATTCTTTTTGCAACCAAAATCCTTTTCTGTAAGGTGCAATTTTAATAAGGTGTTACTCACCTTCCTTGTCCTTGAGCTGCTTCTTGGCACGGCCGAGCTTGTTCTCGGACCGCTCGAGGTTTTTCTTCAAAGTATTGATCTCCGTAGTCAGTACGGCAGAGGTCAGTAGCGCAGCCTGCAATCCCATATCGACATATTTTTTATGACTCCTGCGTATATCTTCTTAGATCCTCAGTCCGGCTTTTCTTTCCGAACACCGAACCGAGCATCAGGGGCTACCTCAAAGCCTGTTAGAAGGCTACTACAGGCTTCGATCAGCCCGCTCTTGGCGAGCTGCACCTTTTGAATCACCGCACTCATAACAGTGCGGTGTTCCTCTTCAATGGAGGCGCCATTGAGCGCCTCCAGTAAGTTATCCGGCGCCTCCGGTTGGGCGGAGGCTGCCGGTGTCACGGTCTTGCCCTTCTTACGAAGGGGCCGCCCGCCGGACTCCGGAGCCACTATGGGATCCGGAGCCGAGTCCGGTGCAAAGTCCGGGAGGTTGTCCTGCGACACCTCCGGGGCCTCCTCCTCCTGGCGGGTCCCTTCCTGGGATCCCACCTCGGCATCGTCCGTGTCACGGGGGGTGGAGGCGGTCGGAAGAGAATCCATATCCGACGCACCTAAGGACCCGCTCGACGAAGCGGGAAGATCGTCCTGGGGCGGACTGCAGGGTTGTATGCGGCATTAGAAAGACATTGTGTGGCAAAAAAGATAAACCATGAAGTTATTCGGGAATCCGGATACTCACGATCTCGCCAGGGGCTTGGCCCTTGGAGGCCAGTCCTTGTCGTCGTCACTGGCGTTGGCAGAGCAGTCCGGGGGAAGAGTTTTTCCCTTCTTGGACCCTTCAGCCCCCCTCGTTGGGGAGGCCTTCCTTTTCTTCTCTCCCCCCGCTGGGGAAGAGGCTTTCTTCTTCTCCTCCTCACCTTGGTGAGAGGAGTCGGCCTCGGATTCATCATCCGATAGCACCTGAAAACGGGAACTCTTCCGAGTCCCCGTGGCCTTCTTCTTGGCCTTCTTCTCCGGCACCACATGGGGTGCCGGAGCCAGCAGCCCCGTCAAACGGGCGTCCGCTGGGTCCTCTAGCAATGGGGCCAGACAGATAGCCTGTTCGGCCTTCTTCAGCCAGTCCTGTCAAAGGAAAGGGAGTTTAGATCCCGCATAGAGTCAAACTATGGAAAACACGCATCCCTTAAAGGACAAAATCACTTACCTCATCAGCTGGACGCTCCGAGATGAATCCGCGATCTTCGATAGCGGATGCGGGAGCCTCGGCGCCCTTGAACAGCACCTTCCAGACATCTTCGTACGTAGTGTCGAAGAGCCCATTCAGAGTCTGGTGCTGCGCCGGATCGAACTCCCACATGTTGAAGCCCCGTCATTGGCACGGGAGAATCTGGCAGATGAGCATGACCTGGACTACGTTGACGAGCTTGAGCTTCTTGTCCACTAGCTTTTGGATACAAGCTTGGAGTCCGGTCAGCTCCTCCGAATCACCCCATGTCCAGCCGCTCTCTTTCCAGGAGGTGAGCCGTGTGGGGATGCCGGATCTGAATTCAGGGACCGCTGCCCATTCGGGGTCACGCGGCTCGGTGATGTAGAACCACCCCGATTGCCATCCCTTGATGGTTTCCACAAAAGTGCCCTCGAGCCAAGTAACGTGGGACATCCTGCCCACCATGGTGCGTCCGCACTCCGCTTGGCTGCCCTTCACAACCTTCGGCTTGACACTGAAGGTCTTGAGCCACAAGCCGAAGTGGGGCTGGATGCAGAGGAAGGCCTCGCACACGACGATAAATGCCGAGATGTTGAGGATGAAATTCGGGGCCAAATCATGGAAATCCAGGCCGTAGTAGAACATGAGCCCCCAGACAAAGGGATGGAGTGGGAAGCCCAGTCCACGGAGGAAATGGGGAAGGAATACTACCCTCTCATGGGGCTTGGGGGTGGGGATGAGCTCTCCCTCGTTGGGGAGCTGGTGCGCGATGTCGCTGGACAAGTATCCGGTGTTGCGCAGCTTCTGGATCTGCCCCTCCGTGACGGAGGAGGCCATCCACTTGCCTCCTGCTCCGGACATAGTTGGAGAAGGTTGAGGTGAGATGTGCGGGCTTGGGCGCTGGAGCTCGGGTTCGCAGAGATGGATAAGCCAAGGAGGAAGAAGGCGCAGGTAATAGGGTTGGATCTCTATCCCCTTATATGGGCGGAGGAAAACATGCGTCCCCACCGGCCCGATAAAACTCACTTATCTCCCAAGCGCCGCAATCAATGGCGCGGTTGGGTTACCCACGTCCGTATTGATGGGAATCCCGGAATAAGGGGAACACGATCTCTGCTTCGATAAGACGTGCCAAGGAAACCGCTTCGCTAAACGCGCCGAGGTGATATAAAAAACAATTCGAATAAAGGATTGGTAGTGGTGTGATGTCATGCCACGAAATACGTCAGCAGATTGAACTTGTGTAAATATTATTCTCTCTACAGTGGTATGTGGAAATTATTTTGCAGAGCCGGACACTATCCTGGTGTTCACAATCTTCTATGAATTATTCGGAGGGAGAACCCGCCTTGCAATGCCGAAGACAAGATGCGCGCTGGACTCGTCGTCATTGAAGCCTGGTTCAGGGGCTATTGAGGGAGTCCCGGACTAGGGCGTGTCCGGATAGCCGAACTATCATCATCGGCCGGACTCCAAGACTATGAAGATACAAGATTGAAGACTTCGTCCCGTGTCCGGATGGGAGTTTCCTTGGCGTGGAAGGCAAGCTTGACGATACGGATATGTAGATCTCCTACCATTGTAACCGACTCTGTGTAACCCTAGCCCTTTCCGGTGTCTATATAAACCGGATGGCTTTAGTCCGTAGGACGAAGAACAATCAGACCATAGGCTAGCTTCTAGGGTTTAGCCTCTCTGATCTCGTGGTAGATCTACTCTTGTACTACCCATATCATCAATATTAATCAAGCAGGAGTAGGGTTTTACCTCCATCAAGAGGGCCCGAACCTGGGTAAAACATCGTGTCCCTCGTCTCCTGTTACCATCTGCCTAGACGCACAGTTCGGGACCCCCTACCCGAGATCCACCGGTTTTGACACCGATAGGAGCCAACTGGCTTGGATGGAACAGACAAAACGAGGTCTGCTATGCCGCAGAACGGAAGAAACCAGCCTTATGGGACCGCGTACGGTCGAAACGGGGTCCTGTTCATCGGGAAGGGTTTGGGTACCACAAAATGGAGGAAATAGACTTGTGTTCGACCACGCATGGTCGTAACGGGGTCCTGTTGATCGGGAGGGATGTGGAGTACCACAATACGGAGGAAACGGACTTGTGTTGGAGCATCTACGGTCAAAATAGGGTCATGTTCATCGGGAGGGGTGTGGCATACCGCAAAACGGGACTCCACGGGCTACTGTTCATCCACCATCGACTTCCTCCAGCCTCCGTCTGCTACTGTTCATCCACCGTCCACTTCTTCCAGCCTCCACCTGCTACTGTTCATCACCATCGACTTCCTTCAGCCTCCACCAGCTACCGTTCATCCATGGGGTCTTGTTCATCCAGCCTCCACCGGATACTGTTCATCCAGCCCTCCACGGGGTCCTGTTCATCCAGCCTCCACCGGCTACTGTTCAACCAGCCCTCCATGGGGTCCTGTTCAACCAGCCCTCCATGTACGGGGTCCCTCCACTGATTACTGGTCATCCACCCCCACCTCCTTGATCGGGGTCCTGTTCATCCAGGGACAACGACCTTTACTATCGCGGGATCCTGTTCATCAACCCCAACCGAGAACTATTCATCAAGAGGTAGCTTCGATCGGCTTCAGTTAGAAGAAGTAGTGAAGGACAGGACCCCGATGTAGAGAAGGAGAGGAGTTTTAATATAGAAGTGTCATAAGCATTAATATAGAAGTGTCATAAGTTTTAATATAGAAGCTATTCCAACCAGTAGTGTTGATCATAACACCTATATTAAAATGCTTAAGAAAGTTATTTTCCCAAGGTTTGGAGTCCCTAGATATTTAATGACTGATGGTGGTTCACACTTTATTCATGGTGCTTTCCGTAAAATGCTTGCCAAGTCTGATGTTAACCATAGAATTGCATCACGCTATCATCCTCAGTCTAGTGGTCAAGTTGAACTTAGCAATAGAGAAATAAATTAAATTTACAAAAGATTATCAATAGGTCCCCGGAAGAATTGGTCTAAGAAATTAGATGACACACTTTGGGCTTATAGAACAACATATAAAATCCTTTGGGTATGTATCCTTATAAAATGGTTTATGGAAAAACTTGTCATTTGCCTCTTGAGTTAGAAGATAAAGCATATTGTGCAATTAAAGAACTCAACTATGATTTCAAACATTCTAGTGAGAAGAGGTTGTGTGATATTAGCTCATTAGATGAATGGAGAACCCAAGCTTATGAAAACGCCAAGTTATTTAAAGAAAAAGTTAAAAGAAGGCATGATAAAAGAATCCAACAGCATGTATTCAAGGTTGGAGAATATGTTCTTTTGTACAACTCTCGTTTCAGATTCTTTGCAGGAAAACTCCTCTCCAAATGGGAAGGACCCTATGTTATCGAGGAGGTTTATCGATCTGGAGCTATCAAAATAAATAATACTGAAGGTACTAACCCGAAGGTTGTTAATGGGCAACAAATAAAACATTATATCTCATGTACGCCCGTTAATGTTGAAAGCAATATTATCCAAACTATGACACCGGAGGAACACATAAAAGACACCTTCTGGAACACTCCAGAATCGTGAAAAAGAGGAGGTACGTGATACGTTAAGTAAACGGACTCCGAAAAACCTGCAAAAAATATTTTTGTCCATTTTGGAATATAACAAAAATTAGGAAAATAAGAAACTACCAGGTGTTGGTGTCAAAACCGATAGTTCTTGGGTAGGGGGGCCCAAGCTACGCGTCTAAGAATCAATGGTATAGGAGACCAGGGGACATGGTGTTTACCCAGGTTCGGGCCCTCTTAAGGGACGTAAAACCCTAGTCCTGCTTGATTATATTCGACGAGTATGAAGATTACAAGAGACAATCTACCTCGAGATCGTTATTGCTAAACCCTAATGTCTAGCCTATGAATATTCTAATGATGATAATGAAAAGTAGCCTCCACGGACTAACCCCTCCAGTTTATATACACACCGGAGGGGCCTAGGGTTTGTACAAGGTCGGTTCATCAGGGAAGGAAACTTCCGGACTATAATATTGTCGTCCATGTATGGAGAAGTCCCACCCGGACATGGAGGATAATCTTCAGCTTGATCTTGTACGTCCCATCCAGCCCGACCCATACTCCTAGGCCAGACACCTGAGGACCCTTGAATCCAGGACTCCCTCAATAGCCCCCGAACCTGCCTTCAATGACGATGATGTGTTGTGCAGATATAAATCTTCGGCTTTGCAAGGCGGGTTCTCCACCATACTCAGGATTGATGATAGTCCGGCATCGGCTTTCACGTCCAGTCTTTATGATTCCTTCCTGTTGCCGCCTTGATTTCCACGCGCTTGAATGAATGCGAACATTCCGTTACCCTTGTATTTTATTATTTTTTAGCAGGCACAGGCAGTGCCTATATAACGAGATTAGATCTCCCAAAAGCCATTTCACACCGCCCCAAGAGCGACAGAGCAAACCACAGAAAAAATTCAAACCATGGCCAGTGTCCCCGGCTCCTCCTCGCGTCCTCATGGCCCTCAAGAGGGAGATTGGCAAAGTTGCTCCATATCCCATCTCCATCTCAATCGACTCCAGACGCAAGGATATCTTCCCCCACGGATCTAGTCCCCATACGGGCAGGGTTAACTTCTATAGGCGTTGATGCATTGGCAGATAATTTCCCCAATCCTAGCCAAGGGGAGAGGGTATCCTTCATCTCGTTTCTTTTGAGTGGCGTAGGATTCCCAATCCACCCGTTCCTCAGGGGCATATTGGAATATTACGGGATCCAACTGCACAACCTCACACCAGGTTCTATTTTGCACATTTCTGGTTTTGTCGCCCTTTGTGTATTATTTTTGGGCTGCGAGGCTCATTTTGAACTATGGAAAAAGTTCTTCTGCCTTGTCCCCCACCACCAGGGCGGAGGGTCCATATTTGAAGTGGGCGGCACCGAAGTATGGCGCATAGCCGGATCTGGCTACCCAGTCGGGACTCCAAAGAGGGGGTCCGCCGAATGGTCTTCGCAATGGTTCTATATCGAGGATGTTCCTCTTCCGGACCCTGTTCGGCGTGGATTGCCCGAATGGTCCAGCGCTCCCTTGAAGAAACTATATAGCTGGCGCCCCAAGTCCCCTAATCAATAGGACAACACGGAAGTGATGAGATTGGTCAGCAAGGTCAGATTGTTGACCCATTCCGGACTCTCCATCGTTGAAGTCATAGCTATTGTGATAAAGCGATGTATCCAGCCTCTTCAGTCCAGAGTAGGCCCTTTATGGAACTACAACGGGGAGACGGCGCATCTCGCTACACGCGAAAGGGTCCGGATAACCAAGCCGCATTGGCTGCCATGTTGACTGACCTTTATAAGGGAGAAGAAGAAGACTTCATCCGTTTAAATTGTCGAGAAGGCTTCTCCATGTACAACCCCATCGAATGGGTAAGTTTTTTTTAGCCATTCAACATATCGAACAATTATCATATCACACACACATACACATATTTCCATTCTTGCAAAAGCATGAAACTTTAATCACCTATCTCGAGATCGAGCACATGGTGGAGATGATGATGTAGGGAGATTAAAAGTGCACAAAGCTCTTCTTGACAAAGATAGATCTAGTTAGGGGGCAAATAGGTCACTTAACTAAATGATACATCTATTTTTGGCACTGCCGTTTGGGTCATATCAGTGTAAAGCGCATGAAGAAACTCCATAAAAATGGATTTTTGGAATCACTTGGTTATGAATCATTTGATGCTTGCGAACCGTGCCTTTTGGGCAAGATGACTAAAACTCCATTCTCCGAAACAATGGAACGAGCTACTAACTTATTGGAAATAATACATACGGATGTATGCGATCCAATGAGTGTTGATGCTCATGGCGAGTATCGTTATTTTCTGACCTTCACAAATGATTTGAGTAGATATGGGTATATCTACTTAATGAAACACAAGTCTGGAACATTTGAAAAGTTCAAAGAATTTCAGAGTGAAGTGGAGAATCATCGTAACAAGAAAATAAAGTTTCTACGATCTGATCGTGGAGGAGAATATTTGAGTTACGAGTTTGTCCTTCATTTAAAAACAATGTGGAATAGTTTCATAGCTCACGCCACAGGGAACGCCACAACATAATGGTGTCTCCCAACGTCGTAACCGTACTTTATTGGATATGGTGCAATCTATGATGTATCTTACCGATTTACCACTATCATTTTGGGGTTATGCACTAGAGATAGCTGCATTCACTTTAAATAGGGCACCATCAAAATCCGTTGAGACGACACTTGATGAACTGTGGTTTGGCAATAAACCAAAGTTGTCGTTTCTTAAAGTTTGGGGCTGCGATGCTTATATGAAAAAGTTTCAACCTGATAAGCTCAAACCCAAATCGGAGAAGTGCGTCTTCATAGAATACCCAAAGGAAACTGTTGGGTACACCTTCTATCACAGATCCGAAGGCAAGACATTCATTGCTAAAAATAGATCCTTTCTAGAGAAGGAGTTTCTCTCGAAAGAAGTGAGTGGGAGGAAAGTTGAACTTGATGAGGTAACTGTACTTGCTCCCTTATTGGAAAGTTCATCACAGAAATCTGTTCCTGTGACTCCTACACCAATTAGTGAGGAAGCTAATGATGATGATCATGAAACTTTAGATCAAGTTGCTACCAAACCTCGTAGGTCTTCCAGAGTAAGATCCGCACCAGTGTGGTATGATAATCCTGTTCTGGAAGTCCTGTTACTAGACCATGATGAACCTACGAACCATGAGGAAGTGATGATGAGCCCAGATTCCGCAAAATGGCTTGAGGCCATAAAATCTGAGATAGGATCCATGTATGAGAACAAAGTGAGGACTTTGGTTGACTTGCTCGATGATCAGCAAGCCATGTAAAATAAATGGATCTTCAAGAGGAAGACGGACACTGATAGTAGTGTTACTATCTACAAAGCTCAAATTGTCGCAAAAGGTTTTTCGACAAGTTCAAGGAGTTGACTACGATAAGATTTTCTCACTCGTAGAGATGCTTAAGTCTGTCCGAATCATGTCAGCAAATTGCCACATTTTATGAAATCTGGCAAATGGATGTCAAAATTGCATTCCTTAAATGGATACTTTTTAAAAGAAGTGTTTTATATGATACAACCAGAAGGTTTTGTCAATCCTAAAGGTGCTTACAAAATGTGCAAGCTCCAGCGATCCATCTATTGACTGGTGTAAGCATCTCGGAGTTGGAATATACGCTTTGATGAGTTGATCAAAGAATATGGTTTTATACAGTCTTTTGGAGAAGCCTGTATTTGGAAGAAAGTGAGTGGGAACTCTGTAGCATTTCTAAAACTATGTGTAGATGACATATTGTTGATTGGAAATGACATAAAAATTCTGGATAACATAAAAGGATACTTGAATAAGAGTTTTTCAAAGAAAGACCTCGGTGAAGCTACTTGCACATTGAGCATCAAGATCTATAGAGATAGATCAAGACGCTTGATAAGATTTTTCAATGAGTACATACCTTGATAAGATTTTGAAGTAGTTCAAAATAGGACAGTCAAAGAAGGAGTTCTTTCCTGTGTTGCAAGGTGTGAAGTTGAGTAAGACTCATAACCCGACCATAGCAGAAAATAGAAAGAGAATGAAAAATCATTCCCTATGCCTCGGTCATAGGTTCTATAAAGTATGCTATGCTGTGTACCAGACCTATTATATACCTTGCTCTGAGTTGGGCAAGGGAGTACAATTTTGATCTAGGAGTAGATCACTAGATAGCGGTCAAGAATATCCTTAGTGAGGACTAAGGAAATATTTCTCGATTATGGAGGTGATAAAAGAGCCCGTCATAAAGATTTACATCGGTGCAAGCTTTTACACCAATCCAGATGACTCTAAGACTCAATCTGGATACATATTGAAAGTGGGAGAAATTAGCTAGAGTAGCTCCGTGCAGAGCATTGTAGACATAGAATATTTGCAAAATATATACGGCTCTGAATGTGACAGACCCGTTAACTAAACTTCTCTCATGAGCAAAACATGATCATACCTTAGCACTCTTTGGGTGTTAATCACATAGCGATGTGAACTAGATTATTGACTCTAGTAAACCCTTTGGGTGTTGATCACATGACGATGTGAACTATGGGTATTAATCACATACATATGTGAATATTGGTGTTAAATCACATGGTGATGTGAACTATATTATTGACTCTAGTGCAAGTGGGAGACTAAAGGAAATATGCCCTAGAGGCAATAATAAAGTTATTATTTATTTCCTTATTTCATGATAAATGTTTATTATTCATGCTAGAATTGTATTAATCGGAAACTTAGTACATGTGTGAATACATAGACAAACATAATGTCACTAGTATGCGTCTACTTGACTAGCTCGTTAATCAAAGATGTTTAAGTTTCCTAACCATAGACATGAGTTGTTATTTGATTAACGGGATCACATCATTAGGAGAATGATGTGATTGACTTGACCCATTCCATTAGCTTAGCACTTGATTGTTTAGTATGTTGCTATTGCTTTCTTCATGACTTATACATGTTCCTATGACTATGAGATTATGCAACTCCCGTTTACCGGAGGAACACTTTGTGTGCTACCAAACGTCACAACGTAACTGGGTGAGTATAAAGGTGCTCTACAAGTGTCTCCGAAGGTACTTGTTCGGTTGGCGTATTTCGAGATTAGGATTTGTCACTCCGATTGTCGGAGAGGTATCTCTGGGCCCTCTCGGTAATGCACATCACTATAAGCCTTGCAAGGAATGTGATTAATGAGTTAGTTGCGAGATGATGTATTACATAACGAGTAAAGAGACTTGCCGGTAACGAGATTGAACTAGGTATTGAGATACCGACGATCGAATCTTGGGCAAGTAACATACCGATGACAAAGGGAACAACGTATATTGTTATGCGGTTTGACCGATAAAGATCTTCGTAGAATATGTAGGAGCCAATATGGGCATCCAGGTTCCGCTATTGGTTATTGAACGGAGACGTGTCTCGGTCATGTCTACATAGTTCTCGAACCCGTAGGGTCCGCACGCTTAAAGTTCGGTGACGATTTATATTATGAGTTTATGTGTTTTGATGTACCGAAGGTAGTTCAGAGTCCCGGATGAGATCGAGGACACGACGAGGAGTCTCAAAATGGTCGAGATGTAAAGATCGATATATTGGACGACTATATTCGGACATCAGAAAGGTTCCGAGTGATTCGGGTATTTTTGGAGTACCGGGGAGTTACGGGAATTCACCGGGAGAAGTATTGGGCCTTATTGGGCCATACGGGAATAGAGGAGAGAGGCCAAAAGGAAGGAGGTGCGCGCCCCCCCTCTGGTCGGAATTGAACAAGGGGTGCAGCCCCCTTTTCCTTCTCACTCTTCCCCTCTTTCCTTCTCTCCTACTCCGGGAAGGAAAGGAGAATCCTACTAGGACTTCGGAGTCCTAGTAGGATTCCCCACACTTGGCGCACCCCCTCTAGGGCCGTCCTCTCCCTCCCTCCTTTATATACGGGGGCAGAGGGGCACTTCTAGACACAACAATTGATCATTGATCTCTTAGCCATGTGCGATGCCCCCCTCCACCATATTCCACCTCGGTAATATCGTAGTGGTGCTTAGGCGAAGCCCTGCGTCGGTAGCATCATCAACACCGTCATCACGCCGTCATGCTGACGGAACTCTCCCGCAAAGCTCTGCTAGATCGGAGTTCGTGGGACGTCATCAAGCTGAACATGTGCTGAACTCGAAGGTGCCGTACGTTTGATACTTGGATCGGCTGGATCGTGAAGACGTACGACTAAATCAACTGCACTGTGCTAACGCTTCCGCTTTCGGTCTATGGGTACGTGGACAACACTCTCTCCTCTCATTGCTATGCATCACCATGATCTTGCGTGTGCGTAGGATTTTTTTTGAAATTACTATGTTCCCCAACAAATACCCCACATCATGTTAACTCATTAAATTAAAATGATATTTTATTTCATAAATCAAAAGTTCTTACAAAATAATAATAATAATAATAATAATTGTTTATATTTAACTTGGCAAGTTAACTCCTGGTGATTGCGTACATAAGCTTGCAAAGATTTTACTGACCAATACAGTAATAGACGTGCAATCATGTGTTTATGTTTTAATAACATTTCTGCGTCTAGCCCAACATGATATTTTCATCCAGCCCAGCAAGTTCGCGGATTTCGAGAAAAATGCAAAAGGGCTTTAAATTCTATCATAATATATAAACGGGCTGCATAGACACTATATCATTGTTTCACCCTGCCCATCAAATGGACTAAAAAAACAAATGGACTGGCTGACATGTGGGCCAGTAGGTCGAAGCCTAAGCACTCTCGCAAAAAATAAAAATACAAAGGTCCAAACCTCAGCAAGGCCTTGGATTCTCATCCAACGGCCGGCATTCTTCTTCAATCTCTCGTCTTCTTCCCCCAGCGCTACCGGGACCGCCTGCTCCAGCCTCCGGCGTCTAGCGGTGCAGTTTTGCGCGCCTCACACCGAAACGCTACCCCACCGATGGCCAAGTCATCCCTCCACTCCTCCGCACCTCCTATTATTCTCTACCGAGTGTGGACCCATCCCGCACCTGAACCAGTCAAGTTTCCCACTCCTCTCCGTCTGCGACTCCACTGACACGTCATCCATCTTCAGGGTGTTCCTGTATGGGGCTTCGCTGTCCTTCACCGGCTTGGTGCGCTCTACACAGTGTGGTCAACGTGGTCAACAAGCGAAAGTCATCGAAAGATGACTGTATGTGGAGATGCTGACAGTGGGGACTGAGGGAGTCCTGGATTAGGGGGTATCCGGACAGCCGGACTATATACATCGTCCGGACTATTGAAGCGTGAAGATACAAGACTCAAGACTCCGGCCCGTGTCCGGATGAGACTCTCCTTTGCGTGGAAGACAAGCTTGGCGATCTGGATATTATATTTCCTTCCTTGTAACCGACTCCATGTAAACCCTAGCCCTCTCCGGTGTCTATATAAACCGGAGAGGATGGTCCTTAGAAGGCCGATCACATTTACAATCATACCATCATAGGCTAGCTCTTAGGTTTTAGCCTCTATGATCCCGTGGTAGATCTACTCTTGTACTACTCATATCTTCAATATTAATCAAGAAGGAAGTAGGGCCCGAACCTGGGTAAACATTGTGTCCCTTGCTTCCTGTTACCATCAGCCTGAGACGCACAGAGCGCGACCCCCTACCCGAGATACGCGCCGGTTTTGACACCGACATTGGTGCTTTCATTGAGAGTTCCTCCGTGTCGTCGCTTCGAGGCTTGATGGCGCCTTCAATCATCAACAACACGGTCCAGGGCGAGACTCTTCTACCCGGACAGGTTTTTGTGTTCGGCAGCTTCGCACTGCGGGCCAATTCACTTGGCCATCTGGAGGAGATCGATAGCTACGCCCCCGGCCACTAGGTCAGGTTCGGAAACCTGAACTACACGACCGATATCCGTGGAGACTTGATCTTCGATGGAATCTGGCCTGTGCTAGGAGCGCCGGACAGTCACGAGGAGCACGCCCTAGACCTGCTGTCGGACAACGCTCGGGATATCACCCCTGTAGTAGCCCCGGATCTAATTCTGGAGCAGGTTGTGTTGCCTAAGGACGGAGGGGCGGACCCCGCCCTGCAAGCCGCATACTCATCGGCGGTGGAGCCGAACACATGCCTCACCTCTGTGAAGGCCTGTAACCCCGGGCCCCCGGACTCGTATCCGGTTGTTGGTTCCGGTCCGCACACCCTCGAGCCAGCAGAACTAGGTTGTGCTCCGGTAATGGAGTTTACCACTGCGAACATCTTCCAGCACTCGCCCTTTGGTGACATGCTGAACTCATTAAAGTCTCTCTCTTTGTTAGGAGGCTCTGGGCCGAACTATGTCCGGCTTGAGTGGGAAGTAGGCGACGAAGGGATTCGCTGCCCACCCACCACCCACTTCATTGCCACGGTCGATGATTTAACCGTCGTGCTAGACTTCGACTCTGAAGACATCGACGGTATGGACGACGATGCAGGAGAAGTACAGGAGCCACCTCCTGCAGGGCAGTGGACAGCCACCTCTTCATACAATATATATATGGTGGACACTCCGAAGGAAACCAATGGCGATGAAGCAACGGAGGATAACCCCTCAGGGAGAAAAGCAAAGCATGGGCGCCGTCAGCGCCACTCCAAGCCCCGCCACGACAATACCGGCACCGGAGACGAAGACAATCCGGACGATGCTGAATATGAATACAACCCCGATCAGCCTACATTCAAGCAGACCGGACTGGCCACGATGGGATACTTGGAGAGGGACAACTATACACCCCCCCTCCGAGGATGATATAAGCCTCGGCAATGACGAATTCGGTGTGCCTGAAGATCCAGTGGAACAAGTTCGCTCCAAGCGACGGCTCATGGCCACGGCAAAGAGCTTGCAAAGGAAGCAAGAACAGCTTAAAGCTGAACAAGATTTGGTCGTGGATAGGTGGACAAGATCCTGGCCACTGAAAAATATGGACTCGACCGCCCTGACAAAGGGCACACGCGGCACAACTGGCCACCTCAACCTGAGCAGGATAACCCAAGGCACACACCCTGACGTCCACATATCACTACGGTCCAAGATAGTAAGAAGGATACACGAAGAGGCATCCTAAAGCCTTGGTGCAGCGGTCATAAGCGTCAAGTCAAGGAAGCTGGTGCAAAGCCCAGCAACTCCCAGTCCGGTCAACGGACAAAGAGCAGCTCAAACCTATCCGTCCCGAGCCACATACTTGATCAACCATGCGAAATTCACGATACTCCTAGAAGGATGGCAAGGCATACCAATAGAGAATGCCGGATCCTCAAAACAAAGCGACCGATCATGTGCCGGAAACAATGAAGGGAGGCGTCTAGTCAAGAGACCCCCCAGAGCACAACAATACGGCCGATCGCCCCCCATCACACCAACCACAACAATTCAATTGCCATACCCCTAGACCTAGTAGTTCGGGAAAAGAACCCGTGGGTATGAAACCACAAATAACACCTTCTACAAGATGTCGGTTGCAAAGGCCAAGTCCATTGGCCCACCGCTCTAATGGTTGTTTTCATATAACCAAAAAATGCCACGCCATCGGCGCATTCCCCTCATATGGTAACCCACCGTATGCAAAGAGGATGAACCACGTTGACTAGATTCCACGTGGTAAACCATTAGGCCAACACCGGTGATATACTCACGCCTACGTGCAAGGCCGAACCCCGCCCTTAGAGCGGAAATCATACAGCTACCGGAGTAGCAAGTCGTGCATGCCTATCAAATTTTTGATATGATAGCCAACTATCCGGACACCAACCTATGAGTCCGCGCTGCTTCACGGTATAGAGGCTGGGGTCACCAGGGTCCGATCAGGAACCCCTAGACCAACCACAAGAGGATGTTCGACTGCCTCCAAACACTTGCCTTCACGGACTAACTTTGATGCAGAACAGGATTGGAGGCATGGAATCGGCCCGAACACTCAAGGACAGGACCATGCAGGTAGAAGGCAGTTCGGATTCACTCTCGATCCACTCACAGCCCCCTACAGTCCGGCCATCACAGGTTCCGCCAAAAACCATCTCTTTTCATAATCATAAATCGCACTCATATGCATAGCCATATTATCCTACTACAATGCGTAGACTTAAATAACACGTACCGGCCGTCGTTTATCATCGACACCTCTTTGCCACAAAACGGTAGCCATGCTTCGTGTTACGCCCAGTTATGCCGGGGGCTTCACAATACGGCAATAAAGTCCGACCACCTTTTTGGTTGCTCGGCACCCCGAACTTATAGCACTATATGCATCAACTCCGAATCATGTCTTGGGTCATTGGTTGGGTTTGCCCGGCTCCCATGTTTTGGTACCTTACGTTCCATTCTGTCGGCTAAGATAGCGCTGGGAGAACTACTGCGATTGTGTCCTAGTTCTTCCGGACGAGCACCTCAGTAGAGAAAGCCGAAAACTGACTGTCATGATGCAGCGAGAGCCAGTCAGCTGTTCGAGAGGTTGTAAAATCCTTAAAGATTTATTCCGCATAATGCCATCATAAATGCAGATTGCGACGGATCGGTCTTCTGATCAGGCGCTAATAGAGCCCCTAGTTCGGCCCTCCGAACACTAGGGGCTGCACCGACCATACTCGAATTCCTATGGCTAAGTGAGAGTAGTAAAGCCCTATAGTCCGATTGCCTGGTTCGTGGTGAGAAACACCTCCTTAAAAGGACCCAACCATGGGATAAAGATTGTTCAGATATATCCCGAACACCCCCGTATTCTTCACGTGGGGGCAGAAGCCGACGACTGGCCAACTCTTAGAATTTACATACAATAAACAACCGCACAGGAAGAACACATGTTCAAACAAAACAGGCAATATGTAATAAAAGTGCCATTATCCCATATTACAAATATCGGCATGAATGCCCTCAGGGAAATATAATGTCTTTGGTGCACTTATCCGCCCAAGGCGGCCCCCCTTCAGTACGCCTTCATAGTATAGTTCGGGCTTGCGGTGCTCCTTACCCTCCGGCGGCCCCTCAGTCATCAGCTTCTCCGCGTTAAGCTTCCCCCAATGCACTTTTGCACGGGCGAACACCATGCGCGCACCTTCTATACAGACTGATCGCTTGATAGCATCAAGCCGAGGACATGCACCCACAATCCGCTTCACGAGTCCGAAGTAACTGCTTGGAATTGGCTCCGCAGGCCACAGCCGGACAACCAAGTCCTTCATGGCTAGTTCGGCCGCCTGTTGCAGTTCGACCAGCTGCTTCAGCTGATCAATAAAAGGCACCGGATAGTTCGGCGCCAAATACTGCGACCAGAAGTTCCTCTCCACAGACTTCCTCTCCTCGGTCCGGTAGAATTGGGCGGCGTCTGATATGCTGCGAGGCAGATCCGCAAACGCCCCTGTAAAATCAAGAATTCAGCTTGTTGCTTAGAGTTCTCCCCACTATCATGTAATAATGGCCATGAATACAACATGCCTTACTAGCTGCAACTTTCCGGGCCTCCTGAATGTCCCGTACAGCACCTCGGGCTTCTTCCCGAGCATCTTCCGCGGCTTGGAGAGCTTGGGCGAGTTTGGATTCTTTCCCTACTAGACTCTGCTCCAAGCTCTCGCTTTTCCTCACAGCCTACTGGAGCTCCCGTTCAGCTGTGATGACCCTGGCCTCGTGTTTTTCATGAAGCGCCTGTTCGGCGGTAGCCTTCTCGTTGGCATCAGCCACCGCCTTCTTCAGTGCCTCATATTCGGCACTCGCTCCTAGGGCGTACAACACACATACTTTTCAATAGGCAGAATTACTCATTCATGCCTAATGCAAGACAATGTTTAAACATACCTTGCTTATCCTCTAATTGCTTCTTCACACGGCCAAGTTCTTCCTCGGCCCGTTCTAGGCTCTGCTTCAGTGCGGACACTTCTGCATTATGAGCGGCCGTCTTCTCCATAGACGCCTGTTTTTAAACAAAGGGGTATACATCATTAACAAAGGTTCCCACGACAAAAGAGTGTTTGATCCCCTGCCCGGCTCTCTCTCTTTCACCGAACAGTGTATCAGGGGCTACTACTCATATTATGATGATTCTGCAAAGGTTCCTTAGAAACCATACCTCAAAAGCCTTTATAAGGCCAAGGCAAGACTCATTCAGCCCGCTTTCGGCAGACTGAATCTTTCCAACCACCGTACCCATGAGGGTCCGATGTTCATCGATGATAGACGCGTTCTTCAACGCTGTCGATAGACCGCCCGACAGCTCTGCATGGACAGAGGTTACCAGCAGAGTAGGCAAGTCTCCCTCCGTCGAAGGTGGCTGCTCACCCGATCCTGGAACCTTAGAGGTCTCCAGGACCTTATCTAGCTGAGGGCCAAGCCCGAGATCGCCCCCATCGTCAACAAGCCGTGGGGCCGCTGCCCCTATGTGTCCGGCCCCAGAGACATGCCCCCTTCTCTGGGTCACTTTGAGACGACACCTCCGTGTCGCACCTGGACTTCGGAGAAGGAGCCTTCGGAGGCATCTCGCTCACCACAGCATCTGAGCTTAGCGAATCCTCCGATGAGGACTGTCCGGCAGGAGACCTCGCCGGGCTGTACAAGATATTGCGACGATTAAAACTATTGTACCCAGACGGCCCTGGATGCATAGGCGCATTTGGATTTCAGTCACTTACGATTTTTCCAGGGGCTGGGCCCTGGGATTCCACTCCGGGCTGTTATCGGCAGCCGCGGTGGATGCCTCCGGGTGGGAGCCTCTCCCCCTTTTGGGCGATTTGGCCTCCAGGGACGGGGAAGCCGCCCGCTTCTTCCCACTTTCAGAGTGAGGCTCGTCCTCCTCTACTTCCTCCTCTTCGTCTTCGAAAGAAGGAGCGTCGCTGGGGTCTTCGGATTTTGCGTCCGAGGACTCGCGGCGACGGAGGCCACTCCGGGTCTTCTTGACTGAGGGAGTCCCAGACTAGGGGGTGTCCGGATAGCCGGACTATCATCATCGGCCGAACTCCAAGACTATGAAGATACAAGATTGAAGACTTCGTCCCGTGTCCGGATGGGACTTTCCTTGGCGTGGAAGGCAAGCTTGGCGATACGGATATGTAGATCTCCTACCATTGTAACCGACTCAGTGTAATCCTAGCCCTCTCCGGTGTCTATATAAACCGGATGGCTTTAGTCCGTAGGACGAACAACAATCATACCATAGGCTAGCTTCTAGGGTTTAGCCTCCTTGATCTCATGGTAAATCTACTCTTGTAACACACATCATCAATATTAATCAAGCAGGACGTAGGGTTTTACCTCCATCAAGAGGGCCCGAACGTGGGTAAAACATCGTGTCCCTTGTCTCCTGTTACCATCTGCCTAGATGCACAGTTCGGGACCCCCTACCCGAGATCCGCCGGTTTTGACACCGACATTGGTGCTTTCATTGAGAGTTCCTCTATGTCATCACCGATAGGCTCGATGGCTACTTCGATCATCAACAATGATGCAGTCCAGGGTGAGACCTTCCTCCCCGGACAGATCTTCGTATTCGGCGGCTTTGCACTGCGGGCCAATTCGCTTGGCCATCTGGAGCAGATCGAAAGCTACGCCCCTGTCCGTCAGGTCGGATTTGGAAGTTTGAACTTCACGGCTGACATCCGCGGGGACTTGATCTTCGACGGATTCGAGCCACAGCCAAGCGCGCCGCACTGTCACGACGGGCATGATTTAGCTCTGCAGTCGGACAGTACCCTGGAGGCCGCACTCGAGTCCGCTCCAATCTTCAATTCGGAGCCGGCTATGCAGATCGAGGACGGGTGGCTAGACACTGCCTCGGGGGCTGCGACCTCTACGGCGATAGAGACGAACACTGACCTTGTCCCCCATGAAGCTCGTGACTCCGAGGTGCCGGAGTCCTCGCCGGACTCCGAACCTCCCGCGCCCCCCTGATCGAATCCGATTGGGCGCCGATCATGGAGTTCACCGCGGCGGACATCTTTCAACACTCACCTTTTGGCGACATCTTGAGTTCGCTAAAGTATCTCTCGTTATCAGGAGAGCCCTGGCCGGACTGCGGTCAGGACGGTTGGGATGCGGACGACGAAGAAATTCACGACACACCCACCACCCACTTAGTAGCCACTGTCGACGATCTAACCGACATGCTAGACTTGGACTCCGAAGACATCGACGGTATGGACGACAATGCCGAAGACAACCAAGAACCAGCGCCTATCGGGCACCAGAAGGCCACCCCAACTCACGATGTATACATGGTGGATACACCAAAAGGAAGCAACAATGAGGAAAAAAGGCACGTGGCAAAGGACAACTTCCCCAACAAACAACCAAAACGGCGACGCAAGCGCCGCCCGAAGTCCGGCCTCGATAAAAACGGCACCCATACGGACCCGGCCCTAGAGCAGGGCGAAGCAGTGGACGGCAAACATGCCACCAAGCAACCATCAGAACATGATGAACTGGACAAGCAACCCATCCCCGGCGAAAACAAGAGCCCAGACGATCTCATGACGAACACATCACCAGAGCATAAGAACCTTCATAAAAGGCTTGTCGCCACGGCAAGAAGTTTGAAGAAGCAAAAGCGGAAGCTCAAAACAGCGGAGGACGCACTCAGAATGAGAGGGAGCAAAGTACTCAATACTGCAGATAAATATGGCGCTAGTCACCAGGCAAAGAGCTACCCGAAGCGCAAGCTGTTGCCCGAATTTGATGAGGAGGCCTTAGAGCCCCCACAGTCAAAAAAGAAAGAAGCCGCCTGGCCGGGTAGACGACCAGATGACAGGCTCAGAGCAGCAAGGGGCGCCACACACAAGCTGGCACACGATCAGCATAAAGATCCTCGGAAAAAGGATGACCCGGCCAGGTCTATCTATGGGCCAAAAAAGAAGACTCCAGGAAGCAACATAACCCGCCGAGCATTCGAAGACAACGGCACACCCAAATACAGGGGCGCCACACACCCACTATGTTTCATCGACGAGGTACTGGATCATGAATTTCCAGCGGGATTCAAACCCGTAAACATAGAGGCATATGACGGAACAACAGACCCTGGAGTCTGGATTGAGGATTACATCCTACACATACATATGGCCAGAGGAGACGATCTCCATGCCATAAAATACCTACCCCTCAAGCTCAAAGGGCCAGCTCGGCATTGGCTCAAAAGCCTCCCAGAAAATACCATTGGAAGTTGGGAAGAGCTCGAGGATGCATTTCGAGCAAATTTTTAGGGGACTTATGTCCGCCCTCCGGATGCAGATGATTTAAGTCACATAACTCAACAGCCCGGAGAGTTAGCACGCAAATTCTGGAACAGGTTCCTCACCAAAAAGAACCAAATAGTCGACTGTCCGGACACTGAAGCCTTAGCAGCCTTTAAACACAACGTCCGAGACGAATGGCTCGCCAGACACCTCGGCCAGGAAAAACCAAGAACAATGGCCGCACTAACAAGCCTCATGACCCGCTTTTGCACGGAGGAAGACAACTGGCTGGCTAGATGCAGCACCAGCGAACCGAGTACATCCGAAGTCAGGGATGGAAATGGGAAATCACGACGCAGAAATGATCAGCACCGGAATAAGGAAAACGACCCAAATAGCACGGCGGTCAACACCGGATTCAAAAGCTCTCGGCGGAATAACAAAACACTGCCCCTCAAGGACAACAGTGATGAGCTATCCAACCTAAACAAAATTCTGGATAGGCTATGTCAAATACATAGTACCTCCGGGAAGCCTGCAAACCATACCCACATAGATTGTTGGGTCTTCAAGCAGTCCGGCCGACTTAATGCTGAATGCAAGGGGCTCAACACACCAAGCGAAGACGACGACGAACCCCACAAGCAACACTCCGGAAAACAGAAGACTTTCCCACTAGAAGTCAAAATAGTGGACTCACTCCATGTGATAACACGAAAACACAGTGCGGCACCTGCCATACCTGGACCCCGTCCGCAGAATAGGGATAGACCCTACCAAAATTTGCCGTAGCAGCACTTCCTTCAAAGGAGTGACGCCAGGCCTTTAAGACAATTGTACAGGCTCTGTACCACTAGAGGTTGTGTTCGGTTCATCCGACAACCTCCGTCGCGAAAAGCTCACTTTCCATATCGCCCCATTTCACTGTGGCCCTCAAGCACTACTGGGACGCGAGGCTTTCGCCCGCTTTAAGGCAATACCACATTACGCGTCTCTTACGCTTAAAATGCCCGGTCCACGCGGCATAATCTCATTAAAGAGTAACTCCGAGTGTTCCTCGACCGCGGAGAACGTGAGACTGCCTTGACAGCCACACACTAATCCGACCTTGCAGGTCAAAGCCCCTAAAAACAGGTTATTCAGGCCTCGGACATGGTTAGGCGAGTCCGGCGTAGATAAACAAGGGGCTTCCCAGCCGCATACCCCTTTACAAGGGGCTGCGCGTATAAACGATGAGAGCCAATAAAGCTCAACTTTATTCATCTTCCAAATTATACTTTATTTTAAATACAACTTTTGCACGATATTTCTTCCAAACTAAGTCCTTCTCTTCCACAGATGAAGCACGTGCTACACCCGTCCAGGATACAGCACAACGGAGACACAAGCGCAGACGTGCAGCAGGGACCCGTTGCAAGGATTCTTTTCAGATTAAGACCCTGCGTAAACCTTTCTTACTGTCTCTTGTTGATACACATCCCCCAGTTTCCTACCATAACCGAGGAGGAGGCTGACGTTTTGGCATCGGCCGTGTCAGAAGTTCCCGCCTGTACCTGGACACTAGGGGCTTAGGGCATTGTTCTGCCCAATACCATACAGACCGAACACCTTAGGGAGTGTTCGGCGTCTCGAGTTAGGCCTTATATGTATCAACTCCGAATCATGTCTTTGGTCAAATGTTGGGTTTGCCCAGCTCCTGTGTTTTGCTGCCTTATGTTCCGCAACATCGGCTAACGCGGCACCAGGAGAACTACTGCGATTGTGCCCCGGTTCGGCCGGGCGAGCACCTCAGTTGAGAAAGCCGAAAACTGACTGTCATGATATAGCGAGAGACTGGTCAACCACTCGATCGACTATTGGAATGTTTAGAATTCCTCCGCTTTGACGAAGGACCGCTTCCCGGTCAGGCACATACGCGCCCTGAGTTCGGAGAAGCGCAGTGCCTCTAGGGGCTATATAGTAGCCCCACATTCGAGCTCCTATGGCTAAGTGAAAGTGATAAAGCATTATAGTCCGGTTGCCTAGTTTGCTACGCTATCACCTCCTTCAAAGGACCAAGACGTTGGATTAAGTGTGAAAAAGCGCTTTTCTTTTTGCAAACACCCCCGCACCATGTGCGTGGGGGCTGAAGCCAAAGACTGCCATCTTTCAGGTTATACATACATATACGGCCGCACAGGAGATAGTTCAATACTTGAACGCACAAGTATAAAAAGCTATTGCATTATAAACATGATCTCAGAAATCATACATGTCATTTAAACATAACATCTTTCGAGCACTGTGACTCTATTAAACGAGCGCCCTGCAGGACTTCCTCAAAATAGTGCTCGGCGGGTAATCGGCTTTTGTCCGAACCCCGGGATGCAACAGCGGTGGCATCCATCTCCGCCCAGTATGTCTTAACATGAGCGAGAGCCATCCGTGCACCTTCTATGCATGCCGACCGCTTCATCGCCCCGATATGCGGCACCGCCCCAAGGAATTGCTGCAACAAGCCAAAATAACTCTTCGGCTTAGGCCTTTTCGGCCACAGATGAGCGACCACATCCATCATGGCAAGTCCGGACAATCTATTCAGCTCAGCCCACTCAACCAGCCGATCACTCAACGGAAGTGGACGCTCCGGACTATGGAATTGAGACCAGAAAAGCTCTTCCATTTCGTGATCCTTCTGGCTTCGGAAGTGCACGACTACGTCCGCCGCACTCGCCACCAAATCCAGATAAGGATCCTCCGCACCGCACAATTGGCCTAGCTGAGCATACTTCGGATCTGTGAACTTCCTACGCAGCATAAAGGGCTTTCCAGCCGCAATGTCTTCGACCTGATGCAGTTCCTCCTTCATAGCCCGCATCGCACTACGGGCCTCCTTAGCTTCAGCGTCGGCCTTCTTCAGGTCCTCTTGCTCCGCTCGGTTTTCTCTTTCAAGAACCTCCTGGCGGTCGGTAGCATCTTTTAATTTTGCGGCCATTCCGAACATCTCCTCCCTACTTCGGCAATGAGCAGCCTTTTCGGCTTTTAGCTCTTCCGCTGCCTTCGATGCAGCCGCATCACTTTTTCTGGCCTGCTCCTTGGCTCGAGCAAGCTCTGCTCGAAGGTATTCCACAGCAGCGACACCATCTGCATCAAGCATAC
This sequence comes from Triticum aestivum, assembly GCF_018294505.1. Taxonomy (NCBI): domain Eukaryota; kingdom Viridiplantae; phylum Streptophyta; class Magnoliopsida; order Poales; family Poaceae; genus Triticum; species Triticum aestivum. Next base: position 664,258,676 of record NC_057795.1, read on the forward strand.
AAATTGTGAGGAATGGGCATCAGCTCCCTTACTAGGCGACCGCGGAGCAACCACCTACCTTGGGACTCATCAAGTCGTTTATTGACAAGCGCGATGTCCGCATCCGCAACATCGAGTTGCCTCTTCAGCTCGGCAACTCCATCAGTCCGGCTGGCCACCGAACATTTCGCCACCTACATAGGAAAGGCGACATTCTATAATTGAGATTATGATCCTTGGCACGCCGTCGCTTTCAACAGCATACCAAGTCTCAGGGGCTACTATCTATACAGGGCGCACTCTATGTGCAAAACTGTCAAAAGGTATGTCATTTTTTGCGTACCTCAAACCCCGTCAGCAAACTTCCGACGGCATCATACAACCCGCTCTCGGCGGATGAGATCCTTTCAGTCACCGTACTCATTAATGTGCGGTGATCTTCTGAGATAGACGCCCTCTCGAGCAAATCCTGTAGCTCCACCGGCCATACTCCAATTGGTGCCGAACTCCCCGGCCCCGCCGGACTCGGGGAGACCCTCCGTGACGACACCTCAGGGTCGTCTGCCCAGCATGACGGGGCGGCAGATGGAGGCGTTTCGCTCTCCATCATCTCCGGACGAAGGTCCCCCGAAGATGAGCTCTACTGAGATGGGCTGAGATCCGAACTACAAGGTGAAAACTTCGGTTACCCTTAGAAATAAAGCAGGGGTGTCCCCTATTACAAAATCCCCCCTTTTTTACTTACAACTCGCTAGAGGGCTGATTCCTTTGAGGAGACAGTGCAGCCGGGGCTCTTCCCGGCACAGGACCTTCCGGTGCAGATTTCTTTCCCCGCTTTGAGGCCTTGGCCTCCGGGTCTTCGGAAGCGGTCCTCTTCTCCCCCTGGAAGGAGGGACTCTCAATTCCCCCCTTACCGAAAGCCTCCTTGGCAGAGGTGACAGTTTCCCTGTGCCCCCCTTCGCCCTCCTCCGAAGGTGCAACCTTCAACATTTGATTAACACGGGATCCGGCGTGGTCTCAGGGAGGGGGGCCGGACACCGTATCAGTTTCGCTTGCGCTATCAACTCCTGTCCAAGGGATAGTTGGTTAAAAGGCAAACCCATGATAAATATATGGACGATGTGTCTGGACACAGGGCTACTTACTTGAGTATCCGGGCGATTGCATCTATGGCCAGCATCCTCGGTCAAGTCCGTACGCATCTCTTGCGATCCGAAGAACAGTTTGTACATCTCCGCGGGTGTCAAACCCATGAAGTGTTGGAGAGCTCGTGGCCCCTCCGGATTAAATTCCCACAGGCGGAGGGGGCGACGTTTGCAGGGCAGTAGGCGCCGAATCAGCATAACCTGTGCCACTATGACCAGATTGATCTCCCTTTCTTGGAGGCCTCGAATCCGGTCCTGCAACAGGGGTACGTCTTTGGACGGCCCCCAGTCAAGCCCCTTGTTGACCCATGACATCAGAAGTTGTTGAGGGCCCGAGCGGAAGACGGGCGGTGGCCTCTGCCTGCTGCCCCTGGGAGCGGTGATAAGAACCACTCTTGTTGCCATAAGCCGAGCTCCTCCTATAAAGAGCCCTCGGGCCATGGAGCATCGGCCCTCTTGCTTATAACCGCCCCGCTGCACTCTGCCTGACGCCCCTCGATCATCTTCGGCTCAACGTTGAAGGTCTTGAGCCACAAGCCGAAGTGAGGGGTAGTGCGGAGGAAGGCTTCGCAGACAACAATGAATGATGAGATGTGGAGGATGGACTCCGGAGCCAAGTCATGGAATTCTAGCCCATAGTAAAACATGAGCCCCCTCACGAAGGGATCCATCGGGAAGCCTAAACCCCGACGGAGGTGAGATACGAACACGACGCTCTCGCCGGGCTCGGGAGGTAGAATAAGTTGCCCTCGGGCAGGCAGCCTATGCGAAATCTCGTAGGTTAAGTACCTAGCGTCTCTCAACTTTAGCACGTCCTCTTCCGTGACGGAGGAGGGCATCCACCGGCCTCGTAGGTCGGGGCCGGACATTGTCGAAGGTCGAAGGTACCCGAATCTGGAGCCCTGGGTGTTGGAACTTGGGGCGAGGGGCGGATTCGATTGAGGATTGAAGAAAAAGAACGGGCCTTGGTCTCATTATAAAGAGGAAGAATACCAAGAGCCGTCCCCGTGACCGTTTGGAACCCGCCTTCAATGGAGGGGGTGTGGCAACAGGCACGGTTGGGTTACCCATGTCCGTATTTATAAGAATCCCGGGATAAAGGGTACACGATCTCTGCTTCGACAAGACGTGCCAAGAAAACCGCTTCGCTAAACGCGCTGAGGTGGTACAATAAAAACGATTCAAGTAAAGGCTTGGTAGTGGTGTGACGTCACGCCACCAAATACGTCAGCAAATTGAACTTGTGTAATATTATTCTCTCTACGGTGGTACGTGGAACTTATTTTGCAGAGCCGGACACTATCCTGGTGTTCACAATCTTCTATAAATTATTCGGAGGAGGAACCCGCCTTGCAATGCCGAAGACAATATGCGCGCCGGACTCATCGTCATTGAAGCCTGGTTCAGGGGCTACTGACGGAGTCCCGGACTAGGTGGTGTCCGGATAGCCGGACTATCATCATCGGCCGGACTCCAAGACTATGAAGATACAAGATTGAAGACTTCGTCCCGTGTCCGGATGGGACTTTTCTTGGCATGGAAGGCAAGCTTGGCGATACGGATATGTAGATCTCCTACCATTGTAACCGACTCTGTGTAACCCTAGCCCTCTTCGGTGTCTATATAAACCGGATGGCTTTAGTCCGTAGGACGAACAACAATCATACCATAGGCTAGCTTCTAGGGTTTAGCCTCCTTAATCTCATGGTAGATCTACTCTTGTAACACACATCATCAATATTAATCAAGCAGGACGTAGGGTTTTACCTCCATCAAGAGGGCCCGAACCTGGGTAAAACATCGTGTCCCTTGTCTCCTGTTACCATCCGCCTAGACGCACAGTTCGGGACCCCCTACCCGAGATCCGCCGGTTTTGACACCGACATTGACCTTCTTGGAGGCCTCCTTTTTTGGTGCCTCATAAGGCGCGGGGACCAGCATCTTCGTCAGAAGAGGTCCGGCTGGTTCCTTCGGCAGCGGGGCCGGACAATGTGTTTGCTCCACCTTCTTTGTCCATCCCTGAAGTCACGAAACATGATTAAAATATCTCCCTCACGACATGCCAACTGAAGCAGGGAGGGACAGAGCATGGCCGTAACTTACCGAGCTTGCAGAATGGGATAATTGATATCCGCGGTCCTCGGCGGAGCCCGGCCATGATTTGCCGGCCTTAAAGAGCACCTTCCAGATATCCTTGTGGGAGGAATCATAGAGCTCCTGAAGGGTTTGGTGCTTGGTTGGGTCGAACTCCCACAAAGTGCAGGCTGGGCGCTGGCAAGGGAGAACCAGGCGGACTAGCATCACCTGGACTACGTCGACGAGTTTGACGTCCTTGTCGACCATGCTCTGATCGCGCGTCTGGAGCAGTGACAGCTCATCGGACGAGGACCTGTTCGGGCCCTTCTTTGGCCAGGACGTGAGCCGCAGTGGGGCTCCGGATCTGAATTCAGGAGCTGCAGCCCACTTTTTACCGCGTGGTTCGGTGATATAGAACCACTGCTGCTGCCACTCCTTGACGAAGTCGTTGAAGGCGCCCTTTGGCCAAATGACCTAGGGCATCTTGCTCACCATGGCGCCGCCGTACTCGGCGTGTTTGCTGCTCACCACCTTGGGCTTCACATTGAAAATCTTCAGCCACAGGCCAAAGTGAGGCGAAATCTGGAGAAAGGCCTCGCACACGATGATGAACGTCGAGATATTGAGGAAGGAGTTGGGGGAAAGATCATGAAAATCAATCCCATAGTAATACATGACTCCACGAACGAATGGGTGAAGGGGAAACCCGAGCCCACGGACAAAATGGGGAAGAAACACGACTCTCTCGTAGGGCTTCGGAGTAGGGACAACCTGTCCCGCTGGTGGGAGACGGTGGCCAATCTTCTTGGCCAGATACCCGGCTTCCCGGAGCTTCTTAATATCCTTCTCCCGGACGGTAGAGGACATCCACCTGCCTCCTGCTCCGGATCCGGACATCTTTGGAAATACTCTCTTTGATGGAAAAAAAGAGTGCTTAGATGTTAGGGCTCGAACAGAGGGGAGTGAGCTAGCAGAAGGAGAAGGCGTGGGTAAAGAGGAAGAGACATTATCTCTTTATAGAGGTGGTAAAAGCTTTTTGCGCCTTCCCACTTGCCTGGTGGAACCCGCTCACCTCCCACTCGTCGCGATTAGCGGTGCGGTTGGATTACTCATACCCGTATTGACGAGAATCCCGTAATAAGGGGACACGATCTCTGCTTTGACAAGACGTGTCAAGTAAACGACCTCACAATATGTGTTGTGGCTGGTTGAAGGATAATGGTTCGAATAATGACCCGACCATAATGACATGTTACGTCTAAAAAGTTGTCGGCAGAGTATGTTTGTGAAATATCATTCTCTCTTCGATGATATATGAAGATCATTTTACAGATCCGGACACGGTCTACGTGTTCGATAATAACCTTGGAGTATTCGGAAGGAGGAACCCGCCTTGCAATGCCGAAGACAATACTGCGCACCGGACTCATCGTCATTGAAGCCTGGTTCAGGGGCTACTGAGGGAGTCCTGGATTAGGGGGTATCCGGACAGACGGACTATATACATCATCCGGACTATTGAAGCGTGAAGATACAAGACTCAAGACTCCGGCCCGTGTCCGGATGGGACTCTCCTTTGCGTGGAAGACAAGCTTGGCGATCCGGATATTATATTTCCTTCGTTGTAACCGACTCCATGTAAACCCTAGCCCTCTCCGGTGTCTATATAAACCGGCGAGGATGGTCCTTAGAAGGCCGATCACATTTACAATCATACCATCATAGGCTAGCTCTTAGGGTTTAGCCTATACGATCTTGTGGTAGATCTACTCTTGTACTACTCATATCTTCAATATTAATCAAGCAGGAAGTAGGGTTTTACCTCCATCGAGAGGGCCCGAACCTAGGTAAACATTGTGTCCCTTGCTTCCTGTTACCATCAGCCTGATACGCACAGATCGGGGCCCCCTACCCGAGATCCGCCGGTTTTGACACTGACAGGGACGCACCACGCCCATGGACGCATGCATGCAACTGCATCCTTTTTACCCTAAAAATAATGTTTTCTCCCCCTGACAGCTGGGACCCACCAACTACATCTTCGCACGCAAGGAAGTGCGTCCTTATTACGGAAAAAAAATGATTCTTCCCCCTAATAGCTGGGACCCACCAGCTATATCTTCGCACGCAAGGAAGTGCGTCCTTATCCTCTCTCATAGCTGGGACCCACCCGGTCGAAGCATACATAGCATTGTCTGTGTACATACCGGTCGATCGGTCTGTCTGCCATGATGAACCGTGGCCGAGTAAGGAGCGGTAGCAGTTCAGGCAGTCCAGTCCAAACCATGTACACGTACATCTAGATGCCAAAAAATACGGTCACGTACGTACATATGGGCTGGGTCTTGAAAGTGTACCCGCGCATATGTACGACCAGGGCTCGTGTACATGGAGAGGCCACAGACAGCAGCAACAATGTCCTGTTCATCGAAAGCCAACCGGCTGGGTCAGAACGGAAAAATTGCGTCGTGCTCATGGGGAGGCAACGGAATGCGTTGTGTTCATCGGGAGGCAACGGAATATGTCGTGTTCATGGGAGCCAACCGACTTGGATGGAACAGAAAAAACGGGGTCTGCTATATCGTAGAACGGAAGAAACGAGCCTTCTAGGACCGTGTATGGTCGAAACGGGGTCCTGTTCATCGGGAAGGGTTTGGGTACCGCAAAATGGAGGAAACAAACTTGTGTTTGACCGCGTATGGTCGAAACGGGGTCCTGTTGATGGGGAGGGATGTGGAGTACCACAATAAGGAGGAAACGGACTTGTTTTGGAGTGTCTACGGTCAAAACGGGGTCATGTTCATCGGGAGGGGTGTGGCATACCGCAAAACGGGACTCTACGGGCTACTATTCATCCACCGTCAACTTCCTCCAGCCTCCGCCTGCTACTGTTCATCCACCATCCACTTCCTCTAGCCTCCACCTGCTACTGTTCATCACCGTCGACTTCCTTCAGCCTCCACCAGCTACCATTCATCTACGAGGTCATGTTCATCCAGGGGCAACGACCTCTACTATCGCGGGTTCCTGTTCATCCAACCCCAACCGAGAACTGTTCATCAAGAGGCAGCTTAGATCGGCTGCAGTTAGCAGAAGTAGCGAAGGAATCACTCGGGTTCAGTTGACAACAAGGGATCGATTGGGGTTCAGTAACGTAGCTAGTGCAATCGCTCGAGTTTCGTTAGAGCCAACGCCTCGCTCGGGTTCAGTTAGAGCGTAACGCCTCGCACACACGCGCGTACGTGTACGAGAGAAACGTGCAAACCTCAGTCCATCGCTCGGCCTCGACCACCCTCCATAACCGGGAACTCCTCGAAATTTTCCTCGCACTCGCTTCTACCATGATTTTTTCCATCATGGTTGGCCCAAAGAATGTCATGCAGGTGCGTCTTCGGGCCGCCTAGGACGAAAAGCCCATTTTCTATCATCATTTTTTGTCATAGAAGTAGGAGCCCACCACATCTATGATGATACCAGATTTTTTCACAGTCATCATCATAGAAGTGTCATAAGCATGACAAAAAAATCATCCGGCCCAAAATGTCACGGATGTGTCTTTTTTTGTAGTGTTACTAAGTGGGTAGAAGCTATTCCAACCAGTAGTGTTGATCATAACACCTCTATTAAAATGCGTAAGAAAGTTATTTTCCCAAGGTTTGGAGTCCCTAGATATTTAATGACTGATGGTGGTTCACACTTTATTCATGGTGCTTTCCGTAAAATGCTTTCCAAGTATGATGTTAACCATAGAATTGCATCACGCTATCATCCTCAGTCTAGTGGTCAAGTTGAATAGCAATAGAGAAATAAAATTAATTTTACAAAAGACTATCAATAGATCCCTGGAAGAATTGGTCTAAGAAATTAGATGATGCACTTTGGGCTTATAGAACAACATATAAAAATCCTATGTGTATGTCTCCTTATAAAATGGTTTCTGGAAAAACTTGTCATTTGCCTCTTGAGTTAGAAGATAAAGCATATTGTGTAATTAAAGAACTCAACTATGATTTCAAACTTTCTAGTGAGAAGAGGTTATGTGATATTAGCTCATTAGATGAATGGAGAACCCAAGCTTATGAAAATGCCAATTTATTTAAAGAAAAAGTTAAAAGAAGGCATGATAAAAGAATCCAAAAGCTTGAATTCAAGGTTGGAGAATATGTTCTTTTGTACAACTCTCGTTTCAGATTCTTTGTAGGAAAACTCCTCTCCAAATGGGAAGGACCCTATGTTATCGAGGAGGTTTATCGATCTGGAGCTTTCAAAATAAATAATACTGAAGGTACTAACCCGAAGGTTGTTAATGGGAAACAAATAAAACATTATATCTCAGGTACGCCCATTAATGTTGAAAGCAATATTATCCAAACTATGACACCGGAGGAACACATAAAATACACCTTCTGGAACACTCCAGAATCATGAAAAAGAGGAGGTACGTGATACTTAAGTAAATGGACTCCGAAAAATCTGCAAAAAATATTTTTGTCCATTTTGGAATATAACAAAAATTAGGAAAATAAGAAACTACCAGGTGTTGGTGTCAAAACCGGCAGTTCTCAGGTAGGGGGCCCAAGCTATGCGTCTAAGGATCAATGGTACAGGAGACCAGGGGACATAGTGTTTACCCAGGTTCGGGCCCTCTTAAGGGAGGTAAAACCCTACTCCTGCTTGATTATATTAGACGAGTATGAAGATTACAAGAGACAATCTATGTCGAGATCGTTATTGCTAAACCCTAATGTCTAGCCTATGAATATTCTAATGACGATAATGAAAAGTAGCCTCCACGGACTAACCCCTCCAGTTTATATACACACCGGAGGGGCCTAGGGTTTGCACAAGGTCGGTTCATCGGGGAAGGAAACTTCCGGACTCTAATATTGTCGTCCATGTATGGAGAAGTCCCACCCGGACACGGAGGATAATCTTCAGCTTGATCATGTACGGCCCATCCAGCCCGGCCCACACTCCTAGGCCAGACACCTAAGGACCCCTGAATCCAAGACTCCCTCAGTAACCCTCGAACCTGCCTTCAATGACAATGATGTGATGTGCAGATATAAATCTTCGGCTTTGCAAGGCGGGTTCTCCACCATACTCCGGATTGATGATAGTCCGGCATCGGCTTTCGTGTCTAGTCTTTATGATTCCTTCCTGTCGCCGCCTTGATTTCCACACGCTTGAGTGAATGTGAACAGTCCGTTACCCTTGTATTTTAATATTTTTTAGCAGGCCCTATATAACGAGATTAGATCTCCCAAAAACCATTTCACACCGCCCCAAGAGCGACAGAGCAAACCACAGAAAAAAATTCAAACCATGGCCAGTGTCCCCGGCTCCTCCTCGCGTCCTCATGGCCCTCAAGAGGTAGATTGGCAAAGTTGCTCCTTATCCCATCTCTAGGTCAATCGACTCCAGACGCAAGGATATCTTCCCCCTCGGATCTAGTCCCCATACGGGCAGGGTTAACTTCTATAGGTGTTGATGCATTGGCAGATGTCGTGGTTCTAAGTCTGACAGTAGAGTGGGGGGTAGGTATAGAGAGGCAAGGTCCTAGCTATGGAGAGGTTGTAAACACAAGGGATGTACGAGTTTAGGCCCTTCTCGGAAGAAGTAAAAGCCCTACGTCTCGGAGCCCAGAGGCGGTCGAGTGGATTATATGTATATGAGTTACAGGGTGCCGAACCTAGCCTCTTCAGTTCCGAAGCCACTGCATGTGGTTGTACTGTGGGACTGAGGACGTGACTCGGGTTAACCCAGAAACAGTCGACGATGCCACTCTGGAAAGGTGGATGGCCGCTGTTACTGGGAACAAGGATAACCCTCGCGGAGCCAGAAGGATTCCTCCACTCGACTGCCACAGTGACCCAAACAAGGTATGTCTGCTCCACTTCCCATTGTATTTTTGTCATATTTATTTCTGTTTTCTCTGTCAATCGGTCGACTGATCTTTGTCTTGTTGTCCATCAGGCCCTCACTGAACTGTACTCAATGCCCAACGGAGCACAGGCTCCGACTGAGGAGGGAGAAGCGAGCGGGGGCGAGAGTCAGGAGGAGGAGTGGGACTCGGACGCCGCCGAGGCCGATGATGATTATGATGACGACGATGATGATGACGATGAGGACGGCGAAGAGGAGGAGGAGGAGGAGGTCGCACCACCGCGCTCGGAAAGGCGGTTGAAACTTGTTCATGACCCTGCGACTGAACGCGGCGAGGGGGTCGCGACTGTTACTCAGTCGACCAAGCGTCCCCGGACCACCTCTCCGGCGCCGACTGAAAAGGCGCCGAAGCAGCCCAGGGCGGCCCCGTCGAAGCCGACCAAGCACCTGCCGAAGATGAAGGTGTCCATCCCCACCATATCAGGGTAATCATATTGCTTACGTCTTCTTGTTTTGTGTGAACTTTATCTCTGGTTGGCGCTGGAGTTAGTCGACTGACTCTTTGGAGTTGCAGTGCTGCTACTTCTGAGACCTCAGCCCGGGCTGACGACCATGCAATGGAGGACGCAGCAACCTCAAAACCTGGTATTATACTCTTAACACCATTTCTAGTTGACTGACTCATGATCTCTAATTCTGATTCTTTTCTGTAGCTCGATCCATTGTTGTTATCACTCTCCCTGATGACGATGAAGACGAGGAACCATTAAAGCACAGAATGAGAAGGAAAGCGTCTGCCAGCAGGGTGCCCCAGGATGTGACGGTGCCCGAGACTCTGGTCGCGGAGGAGGAGAACACCACTCGACACACTGTGTCCTTCGCAGATCCGCTGACGAGTGCTCCACAGCCCTCCCTCTTCACGATGCACCACGTCCCAGAGGACCAGGCTGGCGCCGCGAAGGAGGCGATACGCCAGGCAGGAATCATGATGGAGCAGTTGAAGACCATCCGGGATGCGAGCCAGGCAGCTTATGACGCCAGTTCCGCCCTTCAAAGGAATGTTCAGGTCAGTCGACCACCACTTGTTCTGTTAGGATATGCTATCAAAAAACTTTTCTTTCCAGAATTTATAGTAGTCACCCATTGGGTGTGTTGATTTAAACTCCGTGTTAGCGGGGGCACGCTGAGTGCACCCGCTGGGTGTAGTCCCCAAGGCTAAGGTCGACTGCTGGCAGTCGGCCTTAGGCTTTATAATTTCAGTCTCTCCGTCATTCGACTACGGCGAATGGATTTCGCAAACAGGGTTAGTGGGGGCACGCTGAGTGCACCCACTGGGTGTATTCCCCGAGACTGTGGTCGACTGCTGGCAGTCGGTTACAGTCTTAGAGAATACATCTTGTTTTTTTTGTTTTGTTTTTAGGTCGACTAGTCGACTCTGTCTTTAAATAGGATTAGTGGGGGCACGCTGAGTGCACCCACTGGGTGTAGTCCCCAAGGCTAAGGTCGACTGCTGGCAGTCGGCCTTAGGCTTTATAATTTCAGTCTCTCCGTCATTCGACTAAGGCGACTGGGTTTCACAAACCGGTCGACTGGTCGACTCTGTCTTCGACTGGTCGATTAGTGGGGGCACGCTGAGTGCACCCACCGGGTGTAGTCCCCGAGACTACGGTCGAATGCTCGTATTCGGCTGTAGTCTTAGAAACGCGTGATTTTTCCTTTTTCACTCGGAAGTGAATTATATTTGACATTTTAGTCGATTGGTTCTTCGCAGAACTCCTGTGATCTTGTGGCTCGCTACTCTGAGCTGGAAAACAAGCACATTCAGCTCGAGCTGAATTTGAAGCTCGTTCAGGAGAATCTGACTAAGGCAAAGGAGGAGACCGAAGGTATGTTTGGTGAGACCTTGACGACTGCTTTTTCCCTTTATTTGTTTCAAAATCTGATCTTGCTGTAACTTGCAGGTAAGGTGAGGGAGGCCGAACGGAAGAAGGACCTTGAACTAGCTGAGAAGATCAAGCTTGTTGACGAGAAGTTAGCTTCAGTCGCCAAGCTTGAGCAAGAAAATGCCAATCTGAAAGCTGCTCTTGGGAAGAAAAAAAAGATCTGGAGGCCTTCCTGAATGGTCTTGCCAAGAAGCTGTTTCTTATGCTTAAAGGTAAATCTCTATGCTCGGCGATCATTTCCAACCGTGGTTTTTCCATTCGAGCATTGCCTTGACTCGGTGATCATCCTTGCAGAATTTTGTCAAAACTTTGAAGAAGAAACTAGCCGGCTGGAACCAAACCTTGACCCCGTCAATTCTCCGATGGATGACGAAGCTGCCATGAATGTTTTCCGACTGGAGTCCCGTGTTGCAGCTGTCGTGGACTATCTTGCAAGGCTGAAGGTTGCCACATCTCGCATCGACTCGACGCTCTGGCCCGGGGAGACTCTTCAGAATGACCTCGAGTCGCTGATGGCTCGCTTGAACACGATCCCTGGTCGAGTGCAGGAGTGGAAAAAATCCTCGGCTCGGTGCGGTGCAGATGTTGCTCTGTGTCTGGCCCGAGTTCACTGCAAAGATGCGCGAGAAGACAAGCTGGCGGCCCTCCGGGTGGCCAACACCAAGAAACACGACTTCAGGTCCTTTATGGAAACTTTCCTTGCCGCTGCCACTCGGATCGCAGATGGGATTGATCTTGATGAGTTTGTTGCACCATCCAGCCCTCCACAGGAGGGGTAAAAAACTTCTTCTAAGCTCGACGCTTTAAATTTGCCTCGGTATGCCGAGTGGAATTGTAACCGATAAACCTTAACGGGCTTAGCGCCTGAGCACTTCCGGTTCCTTTAGGTATCGATCCGAACTTGAATTTGTCGTTTGAATATGATTGCTCTTGGCTCGAAATGTCTTTTGCAGGTTCAAAGCAGGGCGCTTACTGCAATCAACTTATTCCTTAATCCACTTAGGTGAGCGCTGGGCTGCAGCTAAGCCTCCGAGTGGAAGTCTGGCTTATCACTCGGAAGGATTTTCATAACTTAGGCGAGCACTGGGCTGCAGCTAAGCCCCCGAGTGAGAGGTTTGCCCTTCACTCGGTAGGATTTCGATAACTTAGGCGAGCACTGGGCTGCAGCTAAGCCCCCGAGTGAGAGGTTTGCTCTTCACTCGGTAGGATTTT
>NC_057795.1:664271668-664288949 GCF_018294505.1 Triticum aestivum
GATTTTCATAACTTAGGCGAGTACTTGGACTGCAGCTAAGCCTCCGAGTGAGAGGTTTGCTCTTCACTCGGTAGGATTTCGGTAACTTAGGCGAGTACTTGGACTGCAGCTAAGCCTCCGAGTGGAAGTCTGGCTTACCACTCGGTAGGATTTTTGATAACTTAGGCGAAACGGATTTGCAGCTAAGCCTCCGAGTGGGAGTCTGGCTCACCACTCGGTAGGATTTTTTATAACTTAGGCGAAACGGATTCGCAGCTAAGCCTCCGAGTGGGAGTCTGGCTCACCACTCGGTAGGATTTTTTATAACTTAGGCGAAACGGATTCGCAGCTATGCCTCCGAGTGGGAGTCTGGCTCACCACTCGGTAGGATTTTTTACAAACTTAGGCGGAACGGATTCACGGCTAAGTCACCCACTGAGGGGGGATTTTATTGGACAAAATAAAAAGTGACAAAAATTATGGAGGAACTATGACACAATTATTTTGAGGTCCATGAACTACAGAAGTATTTTATTGCAACTCATCCGAGTGATAAAACTTAAGTGTAAAATGGGCGGAGTAGTTCCGCGTTCCAAGCTCGGGGCTCGTCGATATTATGCTCGACGTTGTAAAGACGGTACGCCCCGTTGTGAAGAACTTTGGTGACGATGAAGGGTCCTTCCCAAGAAGGAGCAAGCTTGTGTTGTTTCTTCTGATCCACTCGGAGAACTAAATCTCCTTCTTGGAAGGCTCGACCTCTCACATTTCTGGCGTGGAAACGACGCAAATCTTGTTGGTAGATGGTCGACCGGATCAGAGCCATCTCCCTTTCTTCCTCTAAAAGGTCGACCACGTCCTGCCACGCTTGTTCAGCTTCTGCTTCGTTGTAGATTTCAACTCGAGGAGCATTGTGGAGAAGATCACTCGGCAAGACTGCTTCAGCTCCGTAGACCAAGAAGAATGGAGTTCTTCCGGTCAACCGATTAGGTGTGGTCCGCAGTCCCCAAAGCACTGAGGGAAGTTTGTCGACCCAAGCTCCAGCTGCATGCTTGAGATCACGCATCAGTCAGGGTTTCAATCCCTTGAGAATCAGGCCATTGGCTCGCTCCGCTTGTCCATTTGACTGCGGATGGGTGACTGAAGCGTAGTCGACTCGTGTGCCTTGAGAGTTACAGAAATCTCTGAATTCCTCCGAGTCAAAGTTCGACCCATTATCCGTAATGATGCTGTGAGGGACTCCATATCTGAATATTAGTTCCCTGATGAAGCTAACAGCAGTACCGGCGTCAAGGTTCTTGATTGGTTTAGCCTCAATCCACTTGGTGAACTTGTCGACTGCCACCAGCACATGCGTGAAGCCACTTCGCCCTGTTCTCAAAGGACCGACCATGTCCAACCCCCATACTGCGAAAGGCCAGACGAGTGGAATGGTCTTCAGGGATGATGCAGGCTTGTGCGACATATTCGAGTAAAACTGACATCCCTCGCACTTATCTACTATCTCCTTTGCCATCTCATTCGCCTTTGGCCAGTAAAATCCGGCTCGGTATGCTTTGGCCACGATAGTCCGAGAGGACGCATGATGACCGCAGGTCCCCGAGTGAATATCATTAAGGATGATTCGACCTTCTTTTGGCGTTATGCACTTCTGACCAACTCCAGTCGCGCTTTCTCTGTATAACTGTCCTTTGATTACGGTAAAGGCCTTAGATCGACGGACAATCTGTCGAGCCTCTTCCTCATCCTCCGGGAGCTCTTTTCTCAGGATATATGCGATATATGGAACTGTCCAATCGGGAATGACCACCAAGATCTCCATAACCAAGTCGACTACTGCTGGGACTTCAACCTCAGTCGGATCTATGGCACTCTTGGGCTGTGGAGCTTCTTCGGTGAAAGGATCTTCTTTGACTGACGGAGTGTGTATATGCTCCAAGAACACACCACTCGGAATGGCTTCTCTCTTGGAACCTATCTTTGCTAGATCATCAGCTGCTTGATTTTTCAGTCGGGGTATATGATGGAGCTCCAACCCCTCGAACTTCTTTTCCAGCTTCCTAACTGCACTGCAGTATCCAGTCATGGCTGGGCTTCTCACATCGCACTCCTTCATCACTTGGTTGACCACTAAATCCGAGTCGCCATAGACCATCAGGCGACGGACGCCGAGTGAAATGGCCATGCGCAACCCATATAAGAGGGCCTCATATTCTGCCTCATTGTTGGAGGAATCAAAGTGAATCTGGAGCACATATCTGAGCTTATCTCCTCTGGGGGAAACCAGGACAACCCCAGCACCAGAACCATTCAACATCTTAGAGCCATCAAAGAACATGGTCCAATGCTCCGAGTGAACTTCAGTCGGCTGCTGCTGTTCAATCCACTCGGCGAGGAAATCTGCTATTGCCTGGGACTTAATGGCTTTCTTTGCCTCAAACTTGATATCAAGGGGAAGAAGTTCAATCGCCCATTTAGCCACTCGACCAGTTGCATCTCTGTTGTGCAAAATCTCTGATAGTGGAGCGTCGCTGACGATTGTGATGGAGTGATCAGAGAAATAATGAGCAACCTTCTTTGTGGTCATGTATATTCCATACACAAGCTTCTGATAATGAGGATATCTCTGCTTGGATGGAGTCAAGACTTCAGACAAATAATACACTGGGCGCTGAACTTTGAGAGCTTTTCCTTCTTCTTCCCGCTCGACCGTAAGCACAGTACTGACGACTTGTCCTGTGGCTGCGATATAGAGCAACAGAGGCTCTTTGCTGATTGGAGCAGCAAGCACCGGCTGGGTGGAGAGCAGAGCTTTTAGCTCGGCAAACGCTGCATCAGCTTCTGGAGTCCACTCGAACTTGTCTGCCTTCTTCATCAGTCGGTAAAGAGGCAATGCCTTTTCACCGAGTCGTGAGATGAATTGACTTAATGCGGCCAAGCATCCAGTAAGCTTCTGGACATCGTGCACTCGCACAGGGCGTTTCATTCGGAGAATAGTGCCGATCTTCTCTGGATTAGCGTCGATTCCTCGTTCGGAAACGAGAAAACCGAGTAACTTGCCACCAGGAACTCCAAATGTGCACTTTGATGGATTGAGCTTGATATCATACCTTCGGAGGTTGGCAAATGTTTCAGCGAGGTCAGCGAGCAGGTCGGAACCTTTTTGTGACTTGACGACGATATCATCCATGTACGCTTCCACATTCCGACTGATTTGAGTGAGTAGACACTTCTGAATCATTCACATAAATGTGGCTCCGGCATTCTTGAGGCCGAATGGCATGGTGATATAGCAGAAGCACCCAAATGGAGTGATGAAAGCTGTTTTTACCTCGTCGGGTCCGTACAGACGGATCTGGTGGTACCCGGAGTAGGCGTCTAGAAAAGACAGTCTCTCGCATCCCGCGGTCGAGTCAACAATTTGATCTATGTGAGGGAGAGGAAAATGATCTTTCGGGCAGGCCCGGTTGATGTGCTTGAAATCAATGCACATTCGGAGTGATTTGTCTTTCTTAGGAACCATGACGACATTAGCGAGCCACTCGGAGTGGTATATCTCTCGGATAAATCCTGCCGCCAACAGTCGAGCCACTTCCTCACCAATGGCTTTTCTCTTCTGGACGGCGGACTGCCGAAGATGCTCTTTAACTGGTTTTGCAGATGAGTCGACTCTTAGGCGATGCTCAGCCAGTCCCCTGGGAACACCTGGCATGTCAGCGGGCTTCCATGCAAAAATGTCCCAGTTCTCACGGAGGAACTGGATGAGCGCTTCTTCCTATTTCGGGTCGAGTGTTGTGGAGATGTGGGTCGGAGCTGCATCGGGGTCGGTCGGGTGAATGTGAACAGGCTTCGTCTCACCGGACGACTAAAATGCAGACTCTATGGCGGGTTTCTTGGATCGCAGCAAGTCACTCGGATCTGCGTTTTGCTTGTATTCTTCGAACTCGACCGCTGTCACCTGGGAATCAGCAATCTTTGAGCCTTTCTGGAAGCACTCTTCTGCCTTTTTCCGATCACCGGTGACAGTGATCACTCCTTTGGGGCCGGGCATCTTCAATTTGAGGTACACGTAACATGGTCGAGCCATGAACCGTGCATAAGCTGGTCTCCCCAAAATGGCATGATATGCACTCTGAAAATCCACGACCTCGAACGTCAACTTCTCTTTGCGAAAATGTTTCGAATCACCAAACACCACGTCCAGAGCTATTTGGCCGAGTGACTCGGTTTTCTTTCCTAGTATAACTCCATGAAAGCTCATGTTACTGGTGCTCAGTCGGGACATCGGAATGCCCATTCCTTTCAGTGTGTCTGCATACAGCAAATTCAGCCCACTACCACCGTCCATAAGCACTTTCGTTAGTCGAGTGCCTTCAACAACTGGATCGACCACCAAAGCTTGCCTCCCAGGGGTGGCAATATGAGTCGGGTGATCAGATTGGTCGAAGGTGATGGGTGTTTGGGACCATTTCAGATAATTTGCTTTTGCTGGGGCAACCATGTTCACCTCACGGTTAATAACTTTCAATCGACTCTTGCTCTCCACATCTGCAAAGATCATCAGAGTAGAGTTGATATCCGGATATCCTTCCTCACTGTCCTCCTTGTCTTCGGCCTTGTCCGACTCCTTCTCCTTGTTATTGGACTATTTTCCTTGAAACTGCTGGATCAGGAGTCGACATTGGCGAGTGGTGTGCTTCGGGTAGATGATATTCCCCTCTTCGTCTTTCTTCGTGTGGATGTGACACGGCATATCCATCACGTCGTTCCCTTCTTTATCCTTTACCTTCTTAGGGTTCCAGGATCCTTTTGGTTTCCCTTTAAACTTTCCCTGAGTCACGGCCAGAGCCTCTCCAGGAGCTGCCGGTTCAGCCTTCCGCTTCTGTTTCCGACTGGTGTTTCCCTTTTCCGACTGACTCGACTTGTGCTTGCCGCTTTGGAGTCGGTCTTCTTCTTCGCCGTTGGCGTACTTGGTAGCAATCTCCATCATCCGACTCAAGGTCATGTCACCGGTTCGACCAAACTTCAAACTCAATTCTCTGTTCTTGACGCCATCTTTAAAGGCGCAGACTGCCTGATGATCAGACACATTCTCCATAGTATGGTGCAAAGTGATCCATCTCTGAATATACTCTCTGAGAGTCTCATTGGTCTTCTGCACGCAGACTTGCAACTCCGTCAGTCCAGCCGGTCGCTTGCAAGTTCCTTCAAACGTTCTGATGAACACTCGGGACAGATCTTCCCAAGTGTAAATGCTGCTAGGAGGTAATTGAGTCAACCATGCCCTGGCAGAACCTTCCAGCATGAGGGGCAAATGCTTCATGGCCACCTCGTCGTTCCCACCACCAATCTGAACCGCCACTCGGTAGTCCTCAAGCCAAGTTTCAGGCTTAGACTCACCAGTGAACTTGCTGACTCCTGTTGCCAACCTGAAATTGGGAGGGATAACTGCGGCTCTGATAGCTCTGCTGAAACATTCAGGACCAGGAACATGCACTCGACTGCTTGTGGGCGCATCTCTGTCGAGTCCACCTCGATGGGCTCTGTTCCGGTCGACCAAACCTTGCACGATAATGGATCGCGCGTTGAAGCCTGGTTCTCTGGGGTCGACTGGAACTCTTCGCCCCGTACTGAGCTGACGTCTGTCATCTTGCTGCCGAGGAGCGTAAGACCCACCCCTCGGAGGGGAATTGGGCACTCGACGCCTATCATCTCGGTCGAGTCGGTCACCATATTGGTCTCGCCGATTCTCGCACCCTTCACGTTGCGGAGGCGATCTGGGACTGTGAGCCGACTGAACCGTATTCGCAGCGACGGATCGACTGTGAATTCTGTTGCGCGACTGCGACACGGCCGAATTCTGATCTCTTGCTGCCCGGAGCAGATCCCTGATCTGCGTCAAGCCTCTGCCAGCTTCCGACTGAGAAGGCTGGATGGACTCTGCTATACGGGTCGCAGCTGCCAAATTCTGGATTGGGGTTCGATATACCTGAGTCGGCGGGAAGAGTTGACGTCGACTGGTGTCGGGAACTCGTTGCCGCACGCGCTCGTCGAGTGCTCGCTGAAGATTCTCCAGTCGAGTGCGTTCGGCCAAATTGGCCAAACGTGCCTCCTCCAAGGCGCGAGCCTCGGGGGTTTCTCCTGTGATGGGAGTACGCAGGACATCCACGTTCCTGCGGCGAAGTTCTTCTCTTTGCAGAGAGTCGAGTGGCTCGGGCTGGTACTCTTCGTGGTCTCGTGCGGGGTCGCCTCCGTCGCCTGCTCCACCATCACGGGCGAAGCCAGGGGGACTGCGGGGCCCGTCGACCATCATGATTTCCGCCGCTGGATCACTGCTATCGCACTCGGATGCAGTCTCTACGGAGCCAGTCGACAGATCGAACAGGCCGTAGAGAGATTCGTCGGGCTCGATTGCCGCAACTTGGGTGGTGGCCGTCTGGCGAGCCACCGCGTGCCTCACCCACCGCTGAATCCTTGACCGGCCCGAGCGCTTGCGCTGGCAGGAGACCGGGAGGGTGGTCGATGGGGATGTCGACCGATACGGGGTCGACGGTTGCCGCAGCAGAACACCGCGGACACATGCGCGAAAATGCGTCGCACCGCGGACGGGGAGCGCATCAACGTCGAGTGGAGCCTCCTGGAGCCAGGCGGAGTCGTCGGCGATGAAGGTGAGAGCGCCGAGACGGATCTCTCGACCCTCGACCAAAACTCCAGCAGCCACCATGATGAAAGTACTCGGAAGAATCGCAACTTCTCCACAAAATTGCTAAAAACACCTGCCCCACGGTGGGCGCCAACTGTCGTGGTTCTAAGTCTGACAGTAGAGTGGGGGTAGGTATAGAGAGGCAAGGTCCTAGCTATGTAGAGGTTGTAAACACAAGGGATGTACGAGTTCAGGCCCTTCTCGGAAGAAGTAAAAGCCCTACGTCTCGGAGCCCAGAGGCGGTCGAGTGGATTATATGTATATGAGTTACAGGGTGCCGAACCCTTCTGCCTATGGAGGGGGGTGGCTTATATAGAGTGCGCCAGGACCCCAGCCAGCCCACGTAATGAAGGGTTTAAGGTGTATTTAGTCCGGGGCGTTACTGGTATCGTCCCACATAAAGTGTCTTAACTATCATAAAGTCTACTTAACTACAGGCCGTTGCAGTGCAGAGTGCCTTTTGACCTCCTGGTAGTCGAGTGAGTCTTCGTGGTCAAGTCCTTCAAGTCAGTCAAGTGAATCCCTCGTTGGTCGACTGGAAGGTGACCTCTTCTAAGGGTGTCCTTGGGCAGGGTACTTAGATCAGGTCTGTGACCCTACCCTAGGTACATGACCCCATCAGCAGATAATTTCCCCAATCCCAGCCAAGGGGAGAGGGTATGCTTCATCTTGTTTCTTTTGAGTGGCGTAGGATTCCCAATCCACCCCTTCCTCAGGGGCCTATTGGAATATTACGGGATCCAACTGCACAACCTCACACCAGGTTCTATTTTGCCCATTTCTGGTTTTGTCGCCCTTTGTGAATTATTTTTGGGCTGCGAGGCTGATTTTGAACTATGGAAAAGTTCTTCTACCTTGTCCCCCACCACCAGGGCGGAGGGTCGATATTTGAAGTGGGCGGCGCCGAAGTATGGCGCATAGCCGGATCCGGCTACCCAGTCGGGACTCCGAAGAGGGGGTCCGCCGAATGGTCTTCGCAATGGTTCTATATCGAGGATGTTCCTCTTCCGGACCCTGTTCGGCGTGGATTGCCCGAATGGTCCAGCGCTCCCTTGAAGAAACTATATAGCTGGCGCCCCAAGTCCCCTAATCAATAGGACAACATGGAAGTGATGAGATTGGTCAGCAAGGTTAGATTGTTGACCCATTCCGGACTCTCCATCGTTGAAGTCATAGCTATTGTGATAAAGCGATGTATCCAGCCTCTTCAGTCCAGAGTAGGCCATTTATGGAACTACAACGGGGAGACGGCGCATCTCGCTACACGTGAAAGGGTCCGGATAACCAAGCCGCATTGGCTGCCATGTTGACTGACCTTTATAAGGGAGAAGAAGAAGACTTCATCCGTTTAAATTGTCGAGAAGGCTTCTCCATGTACAACCCCATCGAATGGGTAAGCTTTTTAGCCATTCAACATATCGCCCAATTATCATATCACACACACATACACATATTTCCATTCTTGCAAAAGCATGAAACTTTAATCACCTATCTCGAGATCAAGCACACGGTGGAGATGATGATGTAGGGAGATTAAAAGTGCACAAAGCTCTTCTTGACAAAGATAGATCTAGTTAGGGGGAAAATAGGTCACTTAACTAAATGCTACATCTATTTGTGGCACTGCCATTTGGGTCATATCAGTGTAAAGCGCATTAAGAAACTCCATAAAAATGGATTTTTGGAATCACTTGGTTATGAATCATTTGATGCTTGCGAACCGTGCCTTTTGGGCAAGATGACTAAAACTCCGTTCTCCGAAACAATGGAACGAGCTACTGACTTATTGGAAATAATACATACGAATGTATGCGATCCAATGAGTGTTGATGCTCATGGCGAGTATCATTATTTTTTGACCTTCACAAATGATTTGAGTAGATATGGGTATATCTACTTAATGAAACACAAATCTGGAACATTTGAAAAGTTCAAAGAATTTCAGAGTGAAGTGGAGAATCATCATAACAAGAAAATAAAGTTTCTACGATCTGATCGTGGAGGAGAATATTTGAGTTACGAGTTTGTCCTTCATTTAAAAACAATGTGGAATAGTTTCATAGCTCACGCCACAGGGAACACCACAACATAATGGTGTCTCCCAACGTCGTAACTGCATTTTATTGGATATGGTGCAATCTATGATGTATCTTACCGATTTATCACTATCATTTTGGGGTTATGCACTAGAGATAGCTGCATTCACTTTAAATAGGGCACCATCAAAATCCGTTGAGATGACGCCTGATGAACTGTGGTTTGGCAAGAAACCAAAGTTGTCGTTTCTTAAAGTTTGGGGCTGTGATGCTTATGTGAAAAAGTTTCAACCTGATAAGCTCAAACCCAAATCGGAGAAGTGCGTCTTCATAGAATACCCAAAGGAAACTGTTGGGTACACCTTCTATCACAGATCCGAAGGCAAGACATTCATTGCTAAAAATAGATCCTTTCTAGAGAAGGAGTTTCTCTCGAAAGAAGTGAGTGGGAGGAAAGTAGAACTTGATGAGGTAACTGTACTTGCTCCCGTATTAGAAAGTTCATCACAGAAATCTGTTCCTGTGACTCCTACACCAATTAGTGAGGAAGCTAATGATGATGATCATGAAACTTCAGATCAAGTTGCTACCGAACCTCGTAGGTCTTCCAGAGTAAGATCCGCACCAGTGTGGTACGATAATCCTGTTCTGGAAGTCATGTTACTAGAGCACATACACATACACATACACATATTTCCATTCTTGCAAAAGCGTGAAATTTTAATCACCTATCTCGAGATCGAGCACACGGTGGAGATGATGATGTAGGGATATTAAAAGTGCAAAAGCTCTTCTTGACAAAGATAGATCTAGTTAGGGGGCAAATAGGTCACTTAACTAAATGCTACATCTACCTAGCTAGCTAATTTGGAAGGAGACTACTTCAACTAGTGGAGGAGGAAGGAAAAAGAGAAAGGAGATGCATTAATGGAGGTGGTGTGGTTAGCTAGGAGTAATGAAGAGAGAGAAAGGTAGGTAGAAGAGGGAGAGTAATGGGAGGAGAAGTATTGAGGAATAAGCAAAGTGAGAGAGAGAGGATGTGGGATGTAGGGGAAAGGGAAGAGATGAGATGGGGGAGGGGAGGAGGGGAGGGGAAAAGGTGGTGCTGTGCTGCGTCTTAGCAGTAGCACGAGCGATAATAGCGCTACTGATAAGAGCATAGCAGCAGCGCGCTTTACACACACGCGCTACTGCTAAGCGGGGCCAACCATGTGGCCAATTTCAAAATTAGCAGCAACGACCGGAGTAAAAAGCAGGCTACTACTATTGCATTAGCAGTAGCACATGTTGCGGCACCGCGCTGCTGCTAAACTTAGGTTGGTGGGTACTGTCGGTCGATTTCTGTAGCAGCGCGGTTTCGCCTGCACGCACTACTGCTAACTTTGTATCAATAGTGACTGTTTTGGACCCGAGCTACTGCTAGTTAGAAGTAGCGCATCTTTTTGTGCCGCGTTGCTGATAAGATTCTGTCTATAAGGTTTTCCCTAATAGTGAGCACTATGACTATTATCGCCCAAAACTCTTTGTGTTCCACTCGTGCATATCACATCTACGCATAGACCTGGCTCGGATGCCACAGTTAGGGAACGTAGTATTTCAAAAAAAAAATCCTACGACCTCGCAAGATATATCTATGTGATGCATAGCAACGAGAGGGGAGAGTGTGTCCACGTACCCTCGTAGACCGAAAGTGGAAGCGTTTAGTAACGCGGTTGATGTAGTCGAACGTCTTCACGATCCAACCAATCCAAGTACCGAACGTACGGCACCTCCGTGTTCAGCACATGCTGAGCTCGATGACATCCCTAGTGCTCTTGATCTAGTTGAGGACGTGGGTGAGTTCCGTCAGCACGATGGTGTAGTGACGGTGATGATGATGTTACCGACGGAGGGCTTCGCTTAAGCACTACAGTGGTATGATCGAGGTGTGTAACTGTGGAGGGGGCACCGCACACGGTTAAGAGAAACTTGTGTGTTCTAGGGTGCCCCACTGCCCCCATATATAAAGGAGGGAGGGGGAGGCCGGACGGCCCCTGTAGGGTGCGCCGGGAGAGGGGAGTCCTACTAGGACTCCAAGTCCTAGTAGGAGTCCACCTCCCGGGGGAGGGGAAAGGAAGGGAGAGGGGGTTCGTGCCCCCAACCCCTTGTCCAATTCGGACTGGGCTTGGGGGGTACGCGCCACCTCCTGGTCACTGCCTCATTTTCCCACTAAAGCCCACTAAGGCCCAACAACTCCCCGGGGGGTTTCGGTAACCTCCTGGTACTCCGGAAAATGCCCAAACTTCACCGGAACCATTCTGATGTTCGAATATAGCCTTCCAATATATCAATCTTTATGTATCAACCATTCCAAGACTCCTCGTCACGTCCGTGATATCATCCAGGACTCTGAACAACCTTCGGTCATCAAAACACATAACTCATAATACATATCGTCATTGAACGTTAAGCGTGCGGACCCTATGGGTTCGAGAACTATGTAGACATGATCGAGACACATCTCCGATCAATAACCAATAGCGGAACTTGGATGCTCATATTGGCTCCTACATATTCTACGAAGATCTTTATCAGTCAAACCGCATAACAACATACGTTGTTTCCTTTGTCATCGGTATGTTACTTGCCCGAGATTCGATCGTCGGTATCTTCATACCTAGTTCAATCTCATTACCGGCAAGTCTCTTTACTCATTCTGTAATGCTTCATCCCGCAACTAACTCATTAGTCACATTGCTTGCAAGGCTTATATTGATGAACATTATCGAGAGGGCCTAGAGATACCTCTCCGATACACGGAGTGACAAATCCTAATCTTGATCTATGCTAACTAAACAAACACCTTCGGAAACACCTGTAGAGCATCTTTATAATCACCCAGTTACGTTGTGATGTTTGATAGCACACAAGGTGTTCCTCAGGTATTCGGGAGTTGCATAATCTCATAGTCAGAGGAACATGTATAAGTCATGAAGAAAGCAATAGCAATAAAATTTAACGATCATTATGCTAAGTTAATGGATGGGTCTTGTCCATCACATCATTCTCTAATGATGTGATCCTGTTCATCAAATGACAACACATGTCTATGGTTAGGAAACATAACCATCTTTGATTAACGAGCTAGTCAAGTAGAGGCATACTAGGGACACTATGTTTTGTCTATGTATTCACACATGTATTAAGTTTTTGGTTAATACAATTCTAACATGAATAATAAACATTTATCATGGTATAAGGAAATATAGATAACAACTTTATTATTGCCTCTAGGGCATATTTCCATCACCCCCCACACAGTTGCAATGGTCGATGCATCGCGAAGTTGTGGCTGGAGTGGAAACCGACGAGGTTGTTCAAGCAAGGCGGTAGCCCTTTGTGCCGTTTGTCGAGGTAGCCGAGAGCGTGGGTGGTGGAGCCGTGGTCGAGGTAGCCGTGCGAATAATATCGTGGTCGATGTCGAGTCGGGGTAGCCGGTGTCGAGGAAGTCGCCGTGGAGCCGCGGGCACAAGGAGGGGCCGAGTTAGCATGGGTGCAGTGATGTCGATGTAGGATGCGCCAGAGAGAAAATGGTGTTGACGAGGCGTCACGGCGGGTTTGCCAAGCCCGGGGACACATCATGGACGAAGGCACACACCATTGTTGCCAGCACCGGTCATGCATAGACGGACGAAGACAAAGTTGAGGAAGCGCCGCACCAGGCTTGCCAGGCCCTTGGACACGTCGTGGAGAAAGGCACGCATCGGTGTTGCCAGCACCGGGCATGCATAGACGAGTGACCTGCACAAGTTGTATGCCATGTCGAAGAAGTCGGAGGGCCAGCAGAGAAGAACTCGACGACGGTTGCGGCGCCAATCGGCGCGGGGCCGATGTCGCCCGCGGTTGTTGGAGTAGACGAAGTGGTCGGGGTAGATGACAACAATGCTGGCGACGGGCTGGTGTTGGACGAAGACGAAGGAGGTGGACGGGCGGCGGCGGCGACTACTGGGATAGCGGCGGCAACAGCCAAAGTAGAGCGGCGGCGGCGGCCTGACGGCGATGGCGGCTAGGTTAGTAGTGTGGCTGCGGTGCTCAAAGTAGGCGAAGAAACCTAACAGCGTGATGAAGACCGGCACGGATGGTGGCGTTCGTGCGCCAAAGCAGGTGGCGCGGCGCATGCCTCGGGAAGTCGACACGCGGGGACGACGGTGGACCACGGGCCGCGATGCTACGACCCAAAGAGGCGACGCAGTAGCGGTGGGCAGGTCAGGGCGACGGCGGGGACCGCGGGCTACGTACTAAAGGGGCGGTGCAACGACGAAACTAGGGTTGGTGCAACCACGGGAACGGTCTCGGGACGGCGGCGTGGACTGCGTGCCAGCTCACCACGGCCCGACGGGGCGATGGAGCGGCGGCGCGAGCATCGGTCTAGCCACGGGATGGCCTGGAGCAGACGGCCTCAAGGCGGCGGGGGACCGCAGGCCGCGGCACTACGGCCCGAAGGGGCGATGCGGCGGTGACGCGGGTTGGTGCAGCCGGGAGAAGAACCACAGGGCGGCGGCGCTGCGGCCCGACGGGGCGAAGCAGCGGCAGCCCATTGCTCGATCGATAGAGGGGTGCATTAAACTCGGGACAGTCTTCACGGGGCCTACGGAGGCGCGCGCAACCGACGGGCCAGGTCGGTCACACTGCGTAGATGAGGCGGATCGCGGCGGCAGGCGGGTGATCAATCCGATCGCGCACGAGGTCGGGGACGCCGCTCGGTTGAGGCAGGATGGCGGCAAAGTCCGAGATGAAACTTTCGATGATGGATGGCGTGGGATGACGTGCGGACGAGCACGTCAGCACCGGCACCCGGGCCACCAAAGCAGCGCCGGCGCCCGGGCAGCGAGGCCCGAGCGACAAACAAAGCAGTGGCGCCCGAGCTCAAGGCAACCGATGGGCCTGACGCAGCCGGGGACGAGGCCGGTAATGCAACCCGCAGGGCCGCCGTGCAGACACGGCGGAGGCGGGTCGCGTGCATCGATTGGCGGGCCAACGCGCGAGCAATGGCTATGATTGGCCGCCGCATGGCGCGAGGCCGCCGGGTGTAGGCGATGCAGGTGTACCCGTCGGAGCAGGGCGGTGACGACCGACGCAGGACGATGGGCGGGCCAGCGTGCGGACGACGACCTTGAGGGGACGCCTGTCGTGCGAGGCCGCCGGGTCGGTGAAGTAGTCGACCGGTCGCGCCAGTGTCAGAGTAGAGGCGCGGGGTGTTGACGGCGGCGGCGGACGACGCGAACCGATCAAGCATAGATCAGAAAACCAAAAGGAAAACACGCCGATCAAGGTGACCGGCAGGAGAGAGAAAAACCTGGAGCAAGGGCTCGGGAAAAAGACTCTCTAGGGCAGCCGGTCAACACGGCCGGCGGGCGAACCCTAGGTACGGGCGGCGCGGCCTCCGGCGGCGGTCTTGGAGGCCGACCACCCCGGGGACGGCGGGCGACGGCTAGGGTTGGATCGGTTAGGCTGATACCACATTAGAAGGGAGAGAGAGGATTTGGTGAAATAGTTGTTGTATTGCTTGAGCTTCGTGGGCATATATATAAGAGTACATGATCTACTTGAAGTACAAGGCAAGCCAAAATATTTCCTAGTCTAACCTATGTTTCCAATCTAATCAATATACTCAACACCCTCCATCCCGGCTCCAAGGCGAACGATGCCAGAGGCGCCAATTGGCGTAGAGATGAAGGCGAGGGCCTCCTCGACATTCACCGTGGAGCGCATGGGCACCAGAGTGTAGCCAGGCGGGCCGCGAGTCGGGCCAGCGGCCGCGGCATCAAGCGTAGGCATCGACGGCGCGAGCCCCTCCGTCGATGGAGGAGGCGTGAAGGCGGAGATCCGAGAGGGGCGGAGCAGGTGCGGAAGCAGCCCCGTGCACCATTGGGGCACTCGGGCCGGCCACTAGCCAGGAGTCGAACCCCATGGGTGCATAGCCAGGGCACAGTGACCGCGGTGGGCGTGTTCGGTGGCGCAATGGTCGTGTCCAGGGGCGTGGTGACCCCCACGCACGCCTCTCCCAGCGCCATGGTGGCCGCGCCCAGCAGCGCGACGGATCGCCTGCATCCGGCGACGGAAACGCCGGAGTCCACCCACTCCATGGAAGCAATGACGGTAGCAACAATCATCCTCGCGGATCAGACGAAAGAATAAGGAGACGAGGCCTGTCATCTCACTGTCGGCAAGTTGCGCCTTCTTTCCTCTTTTTTTTTTGTTTTTGCTCTCTGGTAGTTCTAGCGTGCGTGATAACTCTTCCCTCTCTATTTTTCTCTGGAATAACCAAGAAAGTAAAAAAGGAGAGATCGGCGGTGGTGGTGGGTCCTGTGAAGATGTCATGTGGAATTGGTTCGATAGAATCACATCTATGAAGATAATGTGCCCTGTGTTACACAGATTCAAACAGGATATCAAAAGTAATATCACTAAGCAGGTTTTTCCCCATGATCTTCATCAAAGGGGGGAAATAAACAGCTTGCAAGTCAAATCATGCAACAACCTTGCTAATTTGTTTACAAGGTCTACCAAATTGTACATTTCAGAAATATGTTCATGGAATTGATATGCGACGACTTAGGGACTTGCAAGCATCTTGAGATATCATATTACGCTATCCCTTTTATGAGTATATGTTTCAGGTTCTCATCAAAGATTTTGTGAAGAACTTTGAAGGAGAATTTTTTTCAAACGATAGAGCTTCCCAGACAATTGCGAAGATGATTCTACATGGTCAAGCGTAGATTAGAGGGAGTGTTAAAATTAATTATGTAATTAGAAGAAAATCTCCCCTTGCCCGAACGGCTGTGCGGCGCAACCGCCGCCTCTCTCCAAGATCGTCGCACCTCTCCCAGAGAGGAGGGCACAATGTAGAACCCTCTATAAGTAGTGATATTTATAAGCAATTGATCGCCAGTGTCGATCACTAAACAAGCACCAACCAGCAATTCCCTCTACTTTCCTAGATCTCTATTTTTCATGTGAGCCCCCTCTACATCTCTATTTCAGCATGAATTACATTTTATGGATGCGAAGCTCGATTCAACTGATTCATAGAACCGGATGCTTTGAAACTAAGCAATGCCCACACTCGAAAGGAGCTGGATAGTTCATGAGTACTGTCCAAGGTCTTGTAATTCGGCGGCACATGAACTAAAGACATGGCCGGACTTCAGGTGCTCCATAGTCTGAACTGGTGACTAGCGTATCAGCTGACTTTATCTTGTAAATGGAAATGTTTTCAAACAGAAATAAAGATGAAACCAGAAAAACAGATTAAACCAAATAAACAGACTAAACAAGGAATCTATGAGTGCATAGGAATGTTTTACAATCACTGTACAATCGCCACCACCAGCAATACGAATAGATAACTTACCACACCTCAAGTCAAACAAATATTAGCTTCACATCTTCAAGTTCGAAAGATACAGATAAACGTTTGCTCTCAAGTTCAAACAGAAAAAAAGGTCAGGGGAAATAAACATAAAACGAAATTAAGAATCAAATGAAACCTGAAGATATATTGTTTGTTGGTAGTTATTCACGGGGATTTCCCATCAACACGAGGAATGTTTTATAATCACCACACCAACAAAGGTTCAAATTGCTAAATAATCAATCCCACAATAACTAGAATTATTATACATGAAAAGAAAGATAGAACAGTAGAGATTGAACTGGAATTTGGGGGCGAGCGTAACCCAAGATCCATCTAGACAGATTTATGCTCCTAACGCTACAAGAATATGTCTTGGGAGCGTTGTAAACTTGGATCCAACGAGACTACGAGAGAACTGTGGGCGGACATCGGGCAGTGCTCCCCAAGTGAAACCAACAAAACACAACAACATTCATAACAAGATTGAAGCATCAAAGAAGAGAAGGCATAATAATTAGATCAGGAAATGAAGACAACAAAGTAAAATAGAAATAAAGATAAATTGGGGATTTCACAAGGCTCAGACGTCCAGGAAGGAATTAGCAACACTAGCTCTCCAGCCTGGCAGGGCGAAACCTCTTAGGCAGCAACTGCGAATGTTGTGAGCAACAAGCCTTTAATTTATCATCATTGCCATAACACATCACCAAAAATAAACCATATTCATCACAAATGACTAACTGCTCGTAACAAAAAAACCATCACAATAACAGACACTCTGGACCTGCCAATATGATGCTAACAAGATTGAAGAGAATCCTTCGGAGACCCGCTTAAAATCACACACACAGCTGAACCAAACCAGCTGCAAATGGAGATTCCAGCCCAGACCGAACGCAATCTCGGAACAGAAACCACAAGAAGTTAAACACCACCAGAATTGAATTTTTACTGAACAAAACATCAAGAAATCAAAATTATGTCTCGCCCACCAAATGAATGCAGGAACAAACAACAAAATTACAAATAAAAATAAAATCTCAAGAAAAGAAATATGCACACTGTCTAATGCTACAAAATTTGCCAGAAGACAGGTAACAAGGTGCAGTTTGATAAAGCGCCATGTTGTTTAATGCAGGTTGGTGTCTCCATTCATTTATTACCAAA